>NW_017536741.1:10592-45398 GCF_001853355.1 Bactrocera latifrons | reverse complement strand
AAATATATTAAATATGTACCTGCTTTTGTGTATTCATCTGCAGCTACGTCATAATCGGGTCTCCACTTCAATAATCCAACCTTTAAACTAAAACACACAATTAATTTTTATAACTTAAAAACAAAAACTTACCTTTTTTCTGCTTGTCGAACTAATTCTTGACCCTCCTCAATTTTTTTAGAAGTCATAGCAAATTTAATTTTGTTAATACTCCTTATCCAAATCAATAATAATTGGGGCAACGATTTTTGTACAGAGCTGCCAAACACAATATTATTGAAACATCTTTAATATTAGCGTGCTGCCACACAACACAACTTTAAAATTCCTTAAAAATAAATTGAAAATTTTTCAATACCACCGGACGTATTATAACTTTTTGATGAAAATTCTTTAATTAACGAATGTGCATCCATAGGCGTCGAAAAACTGAAATTGCTATATCATTTGAATGCACCGACGCGAACATATTATTAGTTAAAGTACATTTAAATGGTGTTTCTATACCACAGTAGTAGTAGCTATGTACTAAGTTCTATACCACAAACCTATACTCTGAACGGATTGAGATAAGTATTACGCCAAATTTTTACCGTTGCTTTTTCTGTTTAGGCTGTGACAGTCGTGACCAAGAATTACAAAATCGAACCGGAGACGCCTACCTTTCACTATAGACGTTCCTATTTTTTTTTTTATAATTTACTAGTCATTTTCCCGCTTTCCTATTTTGCCTATTATCATTATATAATATAATCGTCATGGCGTCACGATGGACTATCTTGTATATATCATTCTTAGATAAGCTCCACACCTTAAACAGAACCTAAAATACTCCCGTAAGTGTATGCGTAGGTTATCATCACTTTCCATAAGTTTGCAGAAGAAGGAAAAAGCGATATGAAATGGAAACTACTCATATTGAATCGAAATTCAAAAGTATTCAAAAATAAGAAGCTTAATTTGACAACGAATGAATAATTAAACTTTTTCATGACCAAAACAGCAAAATGAAGACTTTACTACTCCTTAAATTTCAACTTAAAGCATAACTATCCCCACCTTTTAAACCAAAGTGGTCGTAACAATCGCCCTGTAAGTCTTGGTTTCGTAAAAGCTACAGATATTCTTCCCCATTCTCATCCAGCATCTTTTTTCCACAAGGTGGTTTCGAAATACACATGTCAGTACACTTAACAAATAAAGGAATTTGTCATTCTTAAGATTTATAATAGATTATGTGGAAAAATGGCAACGAGTGGATCTCATCTGGGTGCAGGGTAGAGGTTGAGCTTCTTGGGTACTTTGAGATCTCTAGCTGATCATTCGTAATGAACCATTGCATGCTTATTTACTGTAAAAATAAATAATCAGATTCGAAGTTTTTAATATACAAAACTTATGTAGTTTTGTTCAGTTTTACTGTTTGCTTTGATGTACATATAAAAAGTTGAAGTACATAGCTTTAGGATGAAATATGTATGTATGTAATTTAACTCTTGCGCAGTTCGTTAATATTGATTTTCCTATTGCTTTTTTATATTCACACGAAGTCAGTTAAGCTGTTAACTTAATGAAGTTTTGAATACAGTTAAATTCAGAGAAAATAACTGTTTTATATATCTACATATGTGAACGCAATTTTTTCTATATATTTATTATAACATAAAATATCAAAGATACTCTATAAACCGAGGTAAATATTTTTCAATACGATTTTTAATGAACCTACTCATCAAGTCAACTCAACCTATTACAGCATGTCTCATAATCCTTGTTTCGAACTAAATGAAATCCGGATTTTGGATAAAATTTTAAGGCAATGTGAATATTATATATCAAATAATGGCATGCAGCAAGCACCACAATCTCGTAGTAAAAAAGTGTGCCTTAAGGCAAATAATTTTAATGAATTACTTTTGAATAATAACTTAAACAAATTTGTGGAAAAAGAGTTATTTTCATTTATGTGTAAGCTCAGGAAAATGGACAAGAAAACCATTTTTGTTTCGGATATCCTAATTAATTCCGGTATATTTACGGAAGGTTATGATTACAATAAGTATTCATTAAATACTAAAAATCCTATAAATGTGAATCGATTTATTTATCACAAAATTGCCCGAACAGATGAAAGTGAAAATATAACATATAAAAAGATTAAAAGAAAATTAAGTGAACAACAATCTGACAAGTTTATATATGAAACCACCAAGTGTATGGTTGCTGAGAATATTAGCAAAAGTAAAAAGCACTTTTCGTCATTAAATAAGAATAATAGCGATGATACGAACAGCGGAAATCAATGGAACGTCTATGACGGAAATTGTATGAAATGTGAAGAGAAAAACATACATGCATCTGTGGCACCAATCGAAAAGGATAAATTACACAAAAACAATAATTTTTATGGAAATGATTTAACGTGCAACAAACGAAAAGATAGAATACATAGTCAAGCAAATGTTTTTGAGAAGACTGTATCATATGACAGCGTTCGATCAAAAATATCATCTCAAAACTTTATAAAGAAAAAAATCCCACAGAGGCTTTCAAAAGAGCATACCGATGACATTCCCGACAAAGAACCTTTACTTGGGCCAAAGCCACTGAAATTGCCAGATTCAGTGGAGGCTGTAAGTAAAATATACATATTTAGCATTTTTAATTTATACAAAACTATAAAACAAGAATAATACGAGACTTTGTATTTTCACAATTATCCGTTGCCCGTTTTTGCAAAATTACTTTTGCAGGTCTTGTCATTAGGTTCAACAATTTTACCGGATAAAAAGATTGACAACACAGAATATCACAAATGGACAATATTACACTATTCACCATTCAAAGCTGTTTGGGATTGGATAATATTGATACTTGTGATATATACAGCAATATTCACACCATATGTGGCTGCATTTTTGCTTGGAGAGCCAGATTATCAACGACGAACAAACAAATATATTAACAGTGATCCACTTGTTATTGTAGATTTAATTGGTAAGTTCTTTTCGAAGTGATTTATTCCATAACAGTAGATAGTACACTGTACTATGGTATACTACATAATACTGTAATGTACAATGTATACATATGTACACACATTAAGCATTTAGATTTTCACATCACTCGTAAGCCTTTTGTCAAACAGATGCAAATAACAGACAACCAACTCTGAAACGAGAGGTAAAAATATAAAAGTAGTTTATAGCATTTAAACATGATTAAATTGGACAATATTTATGAATTAAAGTACATAACCCACATACATACATACCCTTGCTACATTAAATAAATCTTTTTTCTAAATTTCAGTTGATGTTACTTTTGTAATTGACATAATCATAAATTTTCGAACTACATTCATTGATGGACAAGACGAAGTCGTCTCGCATCCCGGACGTATTGCGGTTCACTATTTAAGTGGATGGTTTCTAATTGACTTAGTAGCTGCAATTCCCTTCGATCTACTGCTAGTTGGAAGTGATACAGACGAGGTAATTTAATAATTTGTTCAAAATAACTCATGCAATTGAAAATATATGTATCTAGACAATGCAGTTTTCTTACATACCAAATTTCAGTTTTTAGTAACGATAGAAACTTTTTTGTCTTCGCAAAACTCATAAAACACAAATTTCACGGCGTTGGCCTAGGTAGGCGCACTTCTTTATATAACTATCTTAGAGAAATTAGAATTACGCTTCATCTTTCATTACATACATACATATGTTATGATAGATAYGTACAAATAAAATGTGCTTTTGCCAATTGAAAATTTGTAAATTTCTATTTCAGAAATRTAGTTTAATAACATTTAAAATGCCTTTAATTGATTGAACAGGGTATATTAAATTTGGGACGAAGTTTGTAATACAGAAGGAAACGTCAGAGACCCTATAAAGTATATACATACATATGTACGTACATATTTGATCAAAGTGACGAGCTGAATCGATTTAGCCATGCCCGTTAGTCTGTGTGGTCGTCTGATTATACATATATACGAGAACTAGAAACTTTTACCACACACTTTCATCCCCTTCTGCTCTTCTTTACTAACGTAGACACCGCTTACGCGGTTATAGCCTAATGCGTTTCGTTATAACAAATTACAGTTTCGTATCGTTATTTGCGTCATAGATTTGGCGATTTATTGGTTTTCGATTAATGTCGTTTTATAGGCCTGTCACTAGTCCGATTGCCCCCTTATATAATACCAACTTTTTATGCACGGAGCAAGTGTACCAAGTTTCATGAGTGACAACTTACAAGGAAGGACGAACATACAGTCATCCAGATTTCCACTCGTCTTGATAACCTGATCATCTATGTACATATATATATGTACACATATGTATAACCATATATCTAACTTGATTACCTTTAGGATAGAAGCAACCAACTGTTAGGTGAACCAAACTATTATGTATACTCTTTAGCGACATGTTGCAAGTGCATAAAAATCCTTAAAATATATAACAATTTTTTTTTTGACAACACAATCATTCGCTCATATTAGAACGGAACACCTCAGGGCTACTTTTATTACTTTGAATAAGTTCATTATAGTCCACATTAGGTATCCAATATTTATACATTTAAAAAAAGAGGGATACGCCAAAAATATCATTAAATACTTTGAATGACTATACAACAACAACAATTATAATGTATTTGCATAGCATTTTATAAAAAAGAAAGTATGGGAAATAGCTACTTTTATGGAATTGATCTCAACAACGAAAAATAGACTACTTCTTACACGTTGATATTTGAGAATGCAGTTATCAAAAACCATTTTGTACTTTTGTCACATGTTTTTTAGTAGTGCACACAATATTGAGAGAAAAAGTATGCATGCTTCATATTAAATCCATCTTAACTATGTACATTTATTTTGACCAACGTCATTCAACGGTGACCGGTGGTGCCTAGGCCGTTTCAGAGCCTGATCCCTACCACAATTTTTGAAATTTGTGGGAGCGTTCGCCCCTCGACAGGCAGATCTCATCTAGCATGAGAAATTCTGTTCAAAAGGTTCCAATAAAATATGTTCTTATATAAAATGTAATTTTTTTATGAATTTCATGTAATTAAAAGTTTAATTGATTCCATGTTATTAAAATAAGATTTCAAATAAAATTTAAAATTCATATTCATAAAGAACTCGCATATATATGTATCTCTTTCTTATAAGTATAGTATATACCATAATCATTGAGCTGCGCACATTATGTTTTCCAATTAAAGGGAACTTTAGCGATGGACTAYCAGCATCACAAACAGTAACTCTTTTTACTTATTAAAAAAAACGAAACTACATATATTCGAACTGTATTTATTATTTTAATTATTTCTTCTTCGTTTAATTTTTACGTGAAAAAATTAAAATATCTGACAATCGAGTAGACCAAGGAGCAGTTCTTCGCTTTTTTTGTATATAATATTACATAGTAGGATTGAATAAACTTATAAACTTTAATTATATATACATACATATATATATATAATGGTTATATGATATGCATGTATGCAACATACATATATATAATATATATATACACATGTACAATAACTGAACCGGCAATAATAAATAGCGCACGTATGGTCTCATAACCGTCATATATTTTCAAAGGGAATTGTTCTCATATCCCATATACATATGTATGTATGTACATATGTAGGGGCACAAGTACATTTCCGAAAATACTAAATATACATACATGTTTACATTATAAAAGAGTAATGTCCATACTAAAAAATTATTTAGCTGTACAGCTAGGTCAACACCTGAGCATGGTGTACCACACCACTTTGTAATTTACTGAAATACTTAATTTTAAACATGATAAAGATAAATTAAGCTAATTGTTGGAAAAAAGTTATTTTTGGAATTAAAGAAAAGTACATACATATATTATCTAAATAATTTTGCAAATATTTTCAAATCTTTTGTATGTTTAATTTTTGTAATTTTTTATGTGTCCAATGTTTTACAGCTCGGCTTGGATAATGAAGAGGTATTATTAGTGAATAATTCTTTCTTTAAAGAGCTTTTGAGCGCAACTACTTTTTTATGTTTAAGCAAATTAAAAATGCTGTATTCTTACCCAGTAGCTTCAATTCCACAAATATACACGTCTAAGTATATAATTTAACACATTGTGCGTGCTATTTCAATTGCAAATGGTTCTTATTACTTGTCGCAATATTCTTTATTATCGCCATTAAACAAAAAAATTGCCGAAAACATTCATTGGCACATTTTCTTAGAAAAAAATAAACAAGGTATACGATAACAAAAGAAATCGTTACGTTTTACAAAATTTATTTAAATGCGAAAAAATGTGTCCAATAATAGCAGAAAAGTTCTTGTTAGCGCTGCTACACTGTATGGAGCACCAGGAACACCTATATATGATATGAAACTTTTTTACTTTATTCATGTATGTATGTATGTACATATGTATAAAGAGTGCATTACATACTATTAAAAAATCATACAAGAATAATCCGTTACATTTAGAATATCTATCATCAACTATCATCAACTACATATTTTAAATGACAAGTAGATTTACATTAATTTGATTAACTTTAAGTATTATTTTTTTAAATTTTTTAATAATATGCATTAAACCAAAACTGTCAAATCGATTGGTGATTTCATTGAATTTCTCAAAGGCCCTAAGAATTGAAAATCATATCCATCTCTTAAATTATTGCGAATTCTTTCTACTGATTAATTTATGAAATGTGATACTTTTTAGAACTCTCTTTGCCTGTCGAGGTTGTTTTTTCCAATTCAGTGTCTCGGAATAGAAACCGGTACGTTTATGTGGTTACTGTTAACAATTTAATGACTTCCAACTAAGCTTAAACAGAATATAAACGTGTAGTATGTGGCAATTGACAAATTATAAAGAGTATACGTGAGTGAATCTGACCATACATATTTCTGAGTACATATTTTTTCATCCATTTCAATATCGATTTGAACAAAATAAAACCTGAATGTGGATCTCAATATACATATACATATACCCAATGGTCTTTTGCAAAGCTAAATTTTTATTGAACCCGCTTTATACGAACATTTTATAAATAAAAAGGACTTTCAATTTCAAAAATTAGGCAGTAAATATTGTAATTTGTATGCTTAGCACATCTTGCACATAGGAATTCCATTTTGGTATTAATTAACAATTTTAATATTCTTTTACATCAATGCATGTGATCATAGATATTTTGTAAGATATTAACATTCAAAGCGAAATTGTTGATTGATTGCAAATGAAAAGAAAACAATATACGCACTTATCTACACTTATAAATTTCGTTTACCAATTTCCGGGGTATTCCGAAAATCCCACCTTGCACACTTTGCTTTTAAAATCACTTGCCCTTAATTACAACTTTGCGTTAAATGATATAATATTTACATTTTTTGCAGACAACCACTCTAATAGGATTGCTCAAGACTGCCCGACTACTCCGGCTCGTGAGGGTAGCGAGGAAAATAGACAGATACTCAGAATATGGTGCCGCTGTATTGGTTCTGCTCATGGCAACTTTTGTACTGATCGCCCACTGGCTAGCTTGTATTTGGTATGTATGTATATTTACCTCACATACGATTTAAAGACATCCTTGAGAACACCCATATGTATATTTATTACTAAAAAATAATAATTAATTTAAATAACATACGCATCATTTTGTGTTTTTAGTAAAGATATTTGTACACATGTTCAAAAAAATTTCTTTAATGTTGAATACTCCATATATTTGCATTTGTAGGTATGCTATAGGAAATGCGGAGAGAACTCTGTTAACAAAAAACATTGGCTGGCTGCATTCATTAGGAAATGACATTCAGGAGCCATACTTTGATAATAACACTGGTGGACCGACAATTAAGGTATAACATACATATGTATATTTTATTCCCATACATAAAAATAAATATTTTAGTCAAGGTATATTACTGCGCTGTATTTTACATTTACATCGTTAACCTCTGTTGGATTTGGTAATGTTGCTCCAAATACTGACGCTGAGAAAGTTTTTACAATATGTGTAATGCTTGTGGGCTGTAAGTACAATTAATTAACTTGCGTTATGGATGTGTGTATGTACATATTTTTGTGGAGCATGTTATTCAATGATATGTTAATAAATTCATGATAGGAACAATTTTCAAATAACGAATTTCGTTATATTCACTAAATGTGAAATATTTAGTCTTCACCAGACTTGATCCCTTACTTGCCCGGGTATGTTATTTGTATTTTGTTATAAATTAATCAAGGAAACAGATTTCCTCAATTATTCAAATTCAGTATCAAACGGGATACATTTCCCTTTGATTTAATCCATGAAAACTTTTTCATTTAGGTTTTAAGCACGTAAATGCTAAAGCTTATTAGTATCTAATATATTAATAATTTCGATCCGCATACACTTGGAATAAACCGTTCATAGTACACATAATATTAGCCATAACAAGAGAGAATTAAAATGCAGTTATTTAAGTTATTGATTGTCGTAGTTGGATGAGTGCCGCTTAGTTCCCTTCTCATCAAATCCATTAATATACAACACCACAAAGAGGAGAAGTTAAGTGTGTCAATAATAAGGTGTATTCGACACAAGGAAAAATGAAGATTATTATATGTAATATAGTATGAGAGTTGGGGTAGTATCGACACGTTTTTCTCTATTTCTCCTACTACTAACTTTCCACATAGTACTAAAAAATGGGTTTCATAAAGTATCTCACATACACTCTGTTGTCTACACTGGAGTAAAATCAGCCGGATATTGGAAAATCCTGATATTAGTTATATGGAGGCTAGATCAAGTTTTCGCCCAATTTTATCTATTTTAGACATAATGATACACTGTTATGAGTAAAACACGCTTGGTTATGGCCTTTTATATGTTTTCGACTAATAACGTTTTGTGGTCCGATTGTTCTTGTTCAGTCACCCGGATCATTTATTTATATGTAACCCTATATGCAAGAGTATAAAAATAGCTAGAATAGGATTATTATTAATTTGAATATCTAATCTATATTAAATTTGGTTATTCTCAATATTTACAATACTTGTAATATGACAATACATTTAAATGGGAAAATATTTTAAACATTAGAACAGTGCTTTCTGCACTGGAATATACATATAAGGGTCATAATCGGCACCCGAAAAAGTTTCAATTTCAACAAAACACATTGAAACCTCGTTCTTTGTGTACTTGGGTTATAATAAATATAGCTGTTCTGAAAGTGTTTATGTTCCTCCTTCAGCGCTCCAATATAAAAACCCCTTAAATTTTTTAGCTCTTATGTATGCGAGCATATTTGGAAATGTTTCTGCAATAATACAAAGACTTTACTCGGGTACTGCCAGGTATCATACACAAATGTTGAGGGTGCGTGAATTTATTAGATTTCATCAGGTAATCCAACACTTTGTAAAAAAGGAAAAATATGTTCATGAAGCAAGATTGAATACTTAATTTTAGATTCCAAATCCACTTAGACAGCGTTTAGAGGAGTATTTTCAGCACGCTTGGTCTTACACGAATGGCATCGATATGAATTCAGTTCTAAAGGGGTTTCCAGAATGTCTCCAAGCCGATATTTGTTTGCACTTAAATAGAAAATTGCTAACAACGTGCTCAGCTTTTGCGGGAGCCAGCCCCGGTTGTCTGAGGTAAGAACATACATACATACATATCCATAAAAGTAGTTATGTAGTAAGTATTCGCTTAAATATTATAGATGTACATAATTGTAAATCATTATTTAAGAGAAAGCAGCTCAGTTGTGTTTGCAGAAATAATTGTAAACAATAAACATTTATATTATTTTTGCTAATTATTTTACAGAGCCCTCTCTCTAAAATTTAAAACTACTCATGCACCTCCTGGAGACGTTTTAGTTCACAAAGGAGACGTTTTAACTTCATTATTTTTCATAGCAAGGGGTTCAATAGAGATACAAAGGGATAACAGCACCGTCGTAATTTTAGGTACGGCATCTCAACCAAATGACTTTACACCACGATTTTATTTTGTGATTTAATGAGCAGTTAATTTAAGAATCCGTTATTGCTTTGGAATTGATGCTACAAATTGACGCACATCTTGAGTGTCGCTTTGTATAGTATTTCTGTCAATAAGCCACGGAAATGATAGACATGTATAAGTAGAAATGCATATGTATATACATATGTACTATTATGACTTCAAATTRCGCATTACACTTACACATTACATATACACATACGTATATTTATTTTTAATTTTTAGGCAGTCACACCCTACTTAGTTTAAAATCGGTTATATTTTAGCTCCTAATCTGGATATGGAATTTTAATTTAAAATTCACTTGTTATTTAGGTAAAGACGACATTTTTGGAGAAAATCCCTGCAACTATGCAACCATAGGAAAATCGAATGGCAATGTCCGTGCTCTAACATACTGTGATATCCATAAAATTCACAGAGATGATCTGTTAGATATATTAGATTTATATCCAGAATTTTCAGAAAGTTTTGCCAATAATCTTGTTTTAACATATAATATGCGAGATGTAAGTAATTATTTCGGAATGATTTTATGTTTTAAAAATGCCTTTTTTCTTTAAGGACTTTCAAGCTGGAGTCGAAGTAAAACACAGATATTTAAGAGCAAAATCTTTAGACAGAGAAAGAAGTACCAGTGATATAACATCTATACGAATGTAAGTAACAAATTGCCGAAACGTACAAGAAACGTACGTTACACTGCACCCGATGTTAATTTACAGAATACGATAACCGAGCGAATCTTTCACTTTCAGTTTTGGTATTCATCAAAAAAATAGATCAAAAGGAAATTCCGGTCCAACAAAGGTTCAAAATAAAGAAGCAATAAATGATGGGAAGGATCCTTCAAATTACCAGTTTGATATTCAAAACAAAGGTATTTAAATAAATAAATATTACGATATATGATCTACAAACTACTGCTTATATTTGATACAGATGATATTGAAAACATGCATGCAATATATAAAAATACAAAACATAGACCAGCTTCTCTTAATCGGCATAACTTATCAAAAAGTAATCTTCAAGAAAATAATAAAAACCACAAAATTAAATATATAAATGAAATGAATTTATCCACATTTGAAAAGCAAAAACAAAGAGCCACTTGGCTTCGTCAACACAAATTATTCAGTAGCACTGCGCAAGAAAAGGTCTTGCAAGATGCCTCACTATATTTGGATCAGCAAAGAACTGCTGTCCACACAAGGTAAGTTGTTTTCCGCAACTTTTTCGTAAAAATTAAGTATTTATATATGTATATTTGGATGTATGCTTGTAACTATGGCTACAATGACCTAATGTTTTTAAATAAAATTTTTATGTAATTCAATCTCATAGAGACTCTGTGAAATGCAACGTATTTTCTGAAAAAGCCTTACCTACTCCAAACGCAACCATAGCAACTACGGAGTCATGGGATGAACTTGACAGTGTATGATTGACTGTAATTGTTTCGCAAATTTTAGATAAAAAAAATTTAATAAATAATAYCACCTTGAAGTGAAAAGAAAAGTCGTGCACATGCGAAGTGTTTTGGTTTTTACTGTGTTAGCAATCGCGATTCTAAATGTTTGTTGTTCTTCTAGCGGTTTGAATAGCCGTCCAATCCAAAGTCCAAAAAACAAGCGAAGGTTACTACAGGCTTACGAGGTAACACTGCAGAAGTGTCCGTAAACACTGATGTTCGTTAAATRTCCTACTACTTAATCTCAGGTGATCACTAGGGACTGTTTAGATATGACCAACTGAGCGGCAGATTACCTTATTTTCAACAACGATCTCATTTTCAAGTGCTACCGATGTTTGGTGCCTAAATGTATTTTGAATAAAATTTTACCTCGAAATTCTTTTGTGCTTGTCGCTCTCTCAAATAAGTCGCAGCTGAGATCAGGAGGAAGTGTAGAGATATCAATTTCCTAAGATTCATTAACAAAAACTAGGTTATTATTTTCCGAACCGAGTATATGACAGCGACCGGCTGGGGTAAGAGACTTATGGAGCGGACATCGAAAGCATCGCGGACTTAGGTAGGACTTTAACTATCAAGGGCATTGCAAATGTGCCCAAGAGTAGCGATAGAGGTTATGCTGGAGCTGGTCAAGGATTGTCATTTAAGCAGCATTCCTACGAATTGCTTTAGAGATGTTTTCTGCTGCTGCAACTACAACGAACTTGCCCGCTCTGTGACTTTTTTATATTTTTCAGCTTCAGATCTATTAGTTGGGACAGTGTTGTTGTTACTGTTATGTAATGTTGCCATCGAAGTCATTTAACGTGAGGTCCAGTTCTCAACGGGGTCACGGGACGTATTAATTTTTTCTTATAGCACCTTTGTCTTAAATATCTGTAATTACTAATTGTCTGAAACACACTGTACCTCTTCATATTACAATTTCATGTTCATTTGTTCTGGTTGAAATTTATAGTTATAATGATCCGTTTGCGTGGAATTACCTCGATTTTAACACGATTTTTATCGTCAGTTCAACAAAACAACGCCCAGCAGCAAATACACCAGTTATTAATTGGCAGATTTCCTAAGGAAAATATAAAGTCAAAGTCATATAATCCGCTTTCTAAAACAAAATATTTACTCTTATAGGCAAGCGTCAACGTTGTAGATGTATCTGGAGGTTGTGGTGCTATGTTTGAGGTGTTTGTGGAAGATAAAGAATTTGAAGGTTTATCCACTTTAAAGCAACATAAATTGATAACACAAACATTAAAAGAGCAAATAAAAAATATGCACGGTGTTCGCATACATACATCAATACCAAAAGCCAAATGATGCAACTTTATTAATCAAATCTCAATGCCATGGTTGAAGCAAACAAGTTGTTATGTAGTTTTAATCTGCTTTCAGTAACATTAGTGAATAAACGAGAATACAACAGGGTGTACGAAATGTAAACGAAAATTTGTATAGAAATGTTAGCGAGTTAAAAATCCAATAATTAAAAATTAATTGTTAAACTTTTATTTCGCATTTACTTTAGTACATCATTAACTGCAAATTGGTGTGGGGTGGAAATCATATTTTTATTTGTATGTGGAAGCAGGTCATTCAGCTCTGTTCCGGAAAAAGTATATTACTTAATCGGAAATGATCTGAATTTTCTTCATCCTAGCGTTGTTAATTGATGATGGGATCAGTGAGTTGTGTGATATTATCAAATCATTGTGTTTAGGATACAAATGGACTCAATTTTGTTTAACAAAGAGTGTTTTGGCGAAGTAATAAAGCTACTTCGCCTTTGTACWTTGTGGATGAAGAACAATTCTTTATTACATGTCTTTCAGATGAGTTTTATGTGATTGTTTAACGCACTTACGTTGCCCTGTTATGTTTTATAACAGTAAATATTCCGCATAGGGAACAATCACAATGCATTTATTGACGCTAATTGTATATATGTGGTGAAACATATTGCATTTTGCATTTGTAATTTTAATCAAGTGAAGTAATTTAGAAGATTTGTAAATAAACTAATTATTACATATACAAGTTCAAGTTAAAACTCAATTTGTAAGTTTAAAATATACCATGTAATGAAGTTGAGTGTATTTAGTTATTTTCGATATTCCTCGTGCTAGCGTTTGGTATACAATAGTCAAGTACCTACTTTGTTTAAAACTGACAAGAAAGATTTAATTAGCTTTCAATAATAGCAGTGCAATAAACTTTATTATCGGTCAAATTGGCTGGCCAGTCTCATTTGAGACTCACGGAATATAAGATTTTAAAATAATGCGAGAATTTAAAGTGGTTGTGTTGGGTTCGGGCGGTGTCGGCAAGTCTGCCCTTACTGTCCAATTCGTTTCCGGGTGCTTTATTGAAAAGTACGATCCCACCATTGAAGACTTCTACCGAAAAGAAATCGAGGTAAGTGCATAAGTTACAGATTTAACATAATGTGTATATAATTATAATTTCTTTAATAAAATACGCGAAGTATTTCATTAAATTACTGATAGTATAAATAAATAAAAAAAGTCGGTTCCTTTTGTTATGAATTTGTATTATATTACTTGATATAAATATTATTCCTATCTAATGGGAAAAAAATGTATTAACAGTAAATGATAATGCTTAAAAGCGACTCTAACATGAATACAAATAATAATTTATAAAAATTTAAATTTATAATTCTTATATGACTATCAAGGTAAATGTATTTTACTCTGAAGCCTGTGTCTCCTCACTAATTTGTTTGAAAAGCGTTTAAATTATAAAATTACCATATATCATGTATAATCAACTAGTTCATCTAAAATTTAATTTTTATTATTTTTGTTTAATTTCTCACAAATAGTTTATAAAAATTCGATATTTGCACAGTTCCTTGAATTTCGCAACATTAATACAATCTACGACTTTTTTTTAATTTTATACCCAGGATGGATAATACCTTGCTTTAAAATTGTTTTACTTATGATATATGTATATTATATTAATATTTTTTTTTATTTCTCATTTGATATTAATTACAAAATTCTACTGTAATTAATAATAGTAGTTATAGTCAAGTGAATACTCTCTAAAATACCTAGTTTTTTTTTTATTTGAAAACTCAGCTTAATTATCTAAATAGTCCTCAAGAGTGTTTTTAACTATCGCGTTTCTTCCAATAGGGATGATACGATGGCCATTTTTAAAATTTAATGATCTGTAATTCTTTTTCATTGTATTTGGTAATTTTAACCATTTTATCATGAAGCTTTATACTTAAGAACAAAGTTTACACATTCTTCTTTAAGCAAGTTTACACATAATTAAATTTCATTATCAAAATAATAATAAATAATTAAGAAAATCGTCTGCGATGAGACTCACTTTCATCTGAGTTTATAAGCAAACTACTTAAATTGATAGTTTGTTGTGGTTTTTGGTCTGGTGGAATCATCGATCCGTACTTGTTTCGAAAAGAAGCTGGTGACAACGTTATTGTCAATTGAGAGCGCCTGGTTATCAATGAAAACCAACTTTTTCTGGCCGCAATTGGAAGAAGTTATTCCTGACAACATCTGGTCCAGGAAGACGGAGAAAAGTTTGTGGATTCAATGATTTCAATAAATTGTGACATTGAATCTCCAGCAAGAAGTTGTAACTTAACCCCATTAGACCACCTCTTTTGGAGCTATTTGAATTCATTGCTCTTTGAATGTACCATTTATCACTCTTATTGGAAAACCCTTTATAATAAAATACGCATACAATTTTATTTTTGAAATCATTTAATAAACTTATAAATTTAAATTTTACAATAATTCAGGTAGACAATTCACCGTGCGTATTGGAAATATTAGATACCGCTGGTACAGAACAGTTTGCATCAATGAGGGATTTATATATAAAAAATGGACATGGATTTATTGTAATGTATTCGTTGACAAACCATCAAACTTTTCAGGTAATTTGGATTATCGAAATAATTTTATGGAAAGTCTTCAAACTAAAAAAAAAAAATTATTTCAGGATATATCAAGCATGAAAAATGTCATAACAAGAGTTAAGGGAAGTCAACCGGCCCCAATTTTACTAGTCGCAAATAAAATTGATTTAGATTGTCAAAGAGAAGTTTCTACTGAGGAAGGTACGGAGTTAAGATATAATTATATACTGATTTATTTATGTACTATAACATATTTATTATTAGGAAACGCTCTCGCTCGACAATGGGACTGTCCGTTTATTGAAGCATCAGCAAAAGATAGAATAAACGTAAATGAAGTGTTTGCAACTATAGTACGTGAAATGAATATGACACAGGAAAAACGCCAGAAAAAAAGTTACTGTTGTTGTACACTTTTATAGAAATATTAAAAAACGTATTAATATAAAATTAGCTCAAAAGTGTACGAGTAATTGTATTATTTTACTTTAATATATTTTGCTCTTAACTTACACTGATTTTCCAAGGCCATGCAAAATATACGTATATGAAGGTTATTTGTATAACATTAACGAAAGACTGGAAATTCTTTAAAATAATATAAACACTTAAATATCAACATTGACTACCAGAGTCATGATTAGAAGAGTTTAAAAAGTGTATGCGAGAAGTAGAAATCTAAATTTGATAAGTGAAAAATAAAATTTGAAAATTAAGGGAAATAATTCAATTATGACTATACTTTCTTAAATAAACCCCAAATATTTGTATATATGTATATAAAGCCCATATATTGGAAAACTAATGAAAGGCAAAAAGATTTTGTCTCGAATATAACAAGATCCCCTCGTTGAATATATTTATAAATCAGTGCACAGTCATCATCACTCACATCTCACGACAACAACAGTAGAGTAAAGGCATCCACCATAACACTTGGATTTTACTTGTAGAGAAAGTCACATCCGTGAAATGGACGAAGTGTAAAAGCTTGGGTGCCTTCGAATGCGCTTACCCCTTGCCGAGATCTGCGAACTTCGACTCAACTTTATAGCTCCTGTCCAACTAGATTTTTCGGTTTAGTAAGACTTATCAACACATAAAAATATGGATGACGCAAATTCCCCCTTGATGTGTGARATGAGTCATCCCTAAATCCCGCAATCGCAAAGTGGATTGAAATTGAATGTACATATGTACTATGTTTTTATATACATACGTATCACAAAACGATAACAACTTGGGATATAAGCCTAGGCCTTACCGCTACCACAAAAGTGGGATCTACCTAACCGGACCGAATTTTCATCTGGGCAAGGCTTACAGTATTTCTCAAGATAATATGAAAGTCAGTCAATTCAGACATACATATATATTGTATTTCAGTTATTTCTGCCTCAAAGTGATCTATATATTCTAAACAACGTAGCATCAAAAATTCGGAATTGCTTTTTCTCTACTGAGTACGATTCACTTCATCATATTACATACATATGTATGTATAGTATGTACATATATGTAAAAAAAATTAATTTTTTGCTAACAGACATAGCCAAGTAATAACCGAAATTCAAATTTATCATATTATTTTATATTATTACTCACCGATTCAAATAGGACTAGGTAATCAACATAACAGTCTTTGAGCGGATGAAATCTCTTTTATATATTTTCCTTCTGGATTTCAGGTGGCGGTACGTATGTTGATTCCACTATATACATACATATGTAATTTACTTTCGTTTGGTCATGGGAAAAATATATGTATATTATATTATACTTTTAGATGTGCGTATGTATTCACATATATACATACATAATTATAATATTGCAGTACCCGCAGATATCCAAAACATTTCTTCTTTTAGGTAACTAGGAATAATATCATGGCAACAAGCTCTGCAAGTAAAATAATTTAATTTTCCATGACAACAGCGTAAAATTAATTTATGGGAATTTATGTACATGCTTTACAGGTAACAAAGAATTTGCAAGTGATTAATTTGAGAAAGTGTTTACGATGTTACAGTTCAAAATAAAAAAATCCTTTACGTTTTACGTTAAAGTATTCGTTACTTTAGGTGTATATTTTTTGCATTTTCTAAATCATATTAATTGCTTAGAAGCTCCACAAATAACTCTTCCTGGCCAGGGCATAATTGTTGGCACTTATTTAAAAATGTTTCGGGCACAAAATATTAAAGCATATTTAGGAATAAGATATGCACGCGCTTTACGTTTTTCACCGCCAGAATTAGATATGTCTGAATGGCAAGGAGTTCTGAATGCAACAAGATTTGCTCCGTTTTGCTGGCAAAATCCTTCCAATGTAAAAACCACGATATTGCATAACCTTCTTAGAAATAAAGTCGCTGGAGACTATGATATTACCTATGATGAAGATTGTCTGAATTTAAATATTTTTGTTCCAGATGGTAAGAGTTTGCCATAGCTACATACATACATACATGTACATACCATTATATAAAATGTATATATATTTTTAATTGAAACATATTTCAAGGATCTCCTGGTGTTAAAGGATATGCTGTAATATTTTGGATACATCCTGGAGATTTTTCACATGGGTCACCAATAGACATTGAACCCTTCCAGATCGTGTTTAAGCAAAAAATAATAGTTGTGACGTTTTCATACCGCTTAAATATTTTTGGTTTTCTATCAACGGCGGATGGCGAAGCCCAAGGTAACTTCGGATTAATGGATCAGTCTGCTGCGCTTTTCTGGGTGAAAAAAAATATCAATCATTTTGGCGGAAATGAAAATAAAATTACAATAATGGGACACTCCGCGGGTGCGGTTAGTGTCGGATTGCACTTAATATCTGAAGAATGGTCAAAAGGTGGTTATTCAAGGGCAATTATGATGTCTGGAAATCCAATAACTGACAAAGTCGTGCGCGATGCCAAAGATTATACCGAACCCTTGGACTCAATATCAACACTATTTGGCTGTAATAGAAGACCAACGTCAATGCTTTTAACGTGTTTGAGAAAAGTTGACGCAAAAACACTGATTACAAATCTTCCAGAAGTGGAATGGGGGCCTGTAATCGATTATGGCCTTAGCAATACATCAGCTCACTTCATTAAAGACTATCCTCGAAAAATATTCAAAGAAGGAAACTTTCAAAATGTTCCCATTTTAATTGGCGCAACTAATATGGAGGACATTTTTAATTTGGTTGATGATATAACAAATCCCAAGTTAAAGGGTGATGACTTTCTTCATGTTGTTGATGAAATATCTAAACACGACCTTAAAGCTAATACTGAAAGTGATGAAAACTGTACAAATTCTCAAATCATAATCGACGCAGTAACGTATATGTATCCAACACAAGGGGAAGGAGTTAACATTCTTAAACAACTTACAAATTTCCATACGGACCGTATGTATATTGCACCATTATTTTTTATGGCAGATGTATTAGGCAAAGGAAATAAGGTGTTCGCGTATTTATTTAGTGTTCGTCCTCAAACTCAATTTATCGACCTGCCTGAATGGGTTGGTGTACCTAAGTTTTTTGATCAGATATTTGTGTGGGGCGTTCCCTATATGAACAATACCAGCATTCTGAGAGAGTGGAATTCGAGCGACAAGAAAATAGCAGATGTCGTGATGACAATGTGGGCGAACTTCGCAAAATCTGCGGACCCTATTATTTCAAATGTATATGTCAAATGGAATTCCTTTAAAGATGAAAACAATACTGTTTTAATAATAAATCAGAATTTCAATTCGGAACAGGTAAATAATATGCTTACCGTGAGGTTTTGGAACAATTATTATCCGAGTTTAGTGAAGTTTGCCGCTAATTGCTGTGAAGTTGCAAATACCGCAATTTCAATTTTTGTTAACAATAGACATTCAATAACTTTTTCATTCAATGTCGGCATTATTTCCGGACTTATAGTTGTTAATATTTTTCTAATGAAATATGTAGGATGTGTACATGTTATCTGCTAGAATTGTATAATGTAAAAAATAGTAAATAATTATTTATGTATATGCCATCATAATGATTAATAATCATAGCAAATTAAATATAACAACATATGTATTTACAAATAGAGCAATTCAATAACATATCACAATGAAAATATTTTATATGTGAATAGGAATATGTACCAGAATATTTTTATATTAAAAACAAATACATATTTACATTCACTCTACCTCTCTTAAGAATAAGCATACACAAATTAAAAACCTTAATATTATAAATTAATAAATATTTTATTTAATTCATATTGCCTATAAAAAAATATCAATGTATGTATATACATATATCAAGAGTATGCTCTCYCGAAGAGTCCATAAGTCCGAATCTTTCAAAGATTCTGATGTTCTCTGGTTGAATTGAATTAAACGATCATATATACATACATATGTATATCATCGACCCAAAGAAATACCAGTAATATGGACGAAGAAATTGTACCAAGTTTATCGCCTTAATGCTTATTCACACACGTAGACTTTTGTTGCCGCAACTGATAGTTTGCCAGCGAGGTGGTGGTGGAAAAGAAACGAGAGCATCGCGATATTCCGCAAAAAGTTTTGTGTTTGTTCGTAACAATTCACTGCTACGTAGTTCGGCATCTTTTTGAATTTGAAATATAGTATTCTACATGGTTGCAATGGCAGTGAGCTTGAAATTTTGGATAAAATATATATAAGATAATAGAAATGAATGGTCCAAAATCTTCAAAATGTAATCAAGAGTCTTAAAAAATACATAAAAAAGGTGGGCAACACCAAGAAGTAAATTTGCAAAGTTGACACTTCGTTCCATTTCCAAAATTATTTGTTTGCATGCAAAGTCGATTATGTCGTTATCGGTAACGAGATCTTTTGTAGTGTGCTTTGTATACATAAATATATTATTCTCAATTTAATTTCACTTAACATGGATTTCATAGATGATTTTATAGAGGAATATAGGAAAAATCCATGTCTTTGGAAGGCTGACTGTACAAATTTTAAGAATCGTACCAAGCGACAAGAGGCATATTTGAAATTAATAGAAGTAGCAGCAAAGCATGGAGAGCACTACAACATTGAACGAACGAAGCAAAAAATTAATAACTTGAGATGCGCGTTCCGACAACAATTGAAGAAAATCGTAGAATCTAAGAATAAAGGAGAGAAAGATGAACCCTACTGTCCAAAACGCAGATATTTTGAATCTTTAATGTTTTTAAAAGATGAGGAAAATTTGGACAGAAAATCAAAGCGTTGTGGAGTTATAGGACCGTCGAATGGTGAAGAAATTGAGTCGAGTACTATGGAGCAAGATTGCATCGTTGAAGGGATAATTGAATCGCATGCAGTTAGAAACAAATTGACTCAAAATATTTGCCCTTCAGAAAGCACAGAAGCGGATCAGACCACAAAACAACTAACGCAAAATGAAATCTTAGAGGAACACACAATAGAAGAGAGTTTTACAGAATATAGTGACGACGTATACAATAAAATAAATGATTTAATGCCTCCGGAAAGAGGTTTGAAAGATCAAAAATCTTATGAAAGTGAAAAAGAGACGTGTTTCCTGCCGGTATCAAATAACTCCCGAAAAAGATCTTCATCTACTTCTTCGCAACTTTCAAAGGAAATAGAACCCCCCAATAAAAGAATGTATAAATTGGAGGCATCTTCGATAGACTTGGAAAAAATTTTGTCTCTTGCTTGTAAAAGTCATAATAGTAATATAGATGACCATTTCGCGAATTTTGGAAAAGTCATTGCACACAAACTTCGKACGATGGATAATTCTCAAGCTATTTATGCAGAAAAAATTATCACAGATGTTTTATTTCACGGACAAATGAAAATGTTAACTGTATCAAGCATAAAACAATTTTTGAATGTTAATTTCTCAGATTTGTGCGAACCTGTCCGATGTAATAAATAAACTTGTTAGTGTTTGCTCTTGAGAGAGCAAATGAAATACAAATTATTTATTGTATATATAATTCGGGGTCTGATGATGTATGAAATGTACAATACACTTACTTTATTTCAAGTTTTGTTATAAAGATATATTTATTTTCCAACTATTCTTATAATTTAACATCTGTTGATTACCGCTGAAATTATGTGGATAAAACTTGTATAATCCAAAAGGACGAAACGTTCGATACTTTGTTATAAATATATATTTCAGGCTCTTCTAAATTTTAATTTATCTTATACCAGTCCAAAGTATCAGGCTTCGTTGCAGATGCATTCAACATGCTGTGAACATCACTGAACATTTCATTGCAAATATTATCTTCAAGCTAAAATCAATAAATAAAAATTCACCTTATTTAATTATATATGCCAGTTTATATTATGTCACCTGTAGTGAAGATACAAGATTATCCGGACAATCTATGCCACTTAAGGCATTTAGGCTACCTGATTCTAAAAAAAAACATATTGATCATTATAAATAAATATAGATTAATTTGCCATGGCAATGAAAATGTGGAGAAATATGAAATTTCGTGAATGAAATGTGTCAAATTTTCAAAAATCTAGAAAATGGTATTTTATGTGACAAAATCTCGACATAACAAATTCATACACAACCTGAATAATTACCACTTATACAATCCATACTGTCATCAATATTCGGCATTAAATCCGCTGTGGTAGAAAACGTATTTGAGGACAAACTCAAACCGCTATCACTTGATTCCTGCCGAGCATGATTGTCACCGGATAAAAATGGGTCCATTTGAAGGCTGCCATTTTGTCTAGTCAAAGAACTCTAATAAAAAAAAAGATAATAAAAACTAGTTATCTGAATTTTATATGGATTTAACCTGCTCAGAACTTGGTTTAAAATAATCCTGCTCTTTTTCGATATGTTGAATGTTCAGCCAAGATGGACCAGGTTTTTGCGATTTCACCGGTTTTTGCAAAAAATCGGCTGTAAAATAAATTGTTTTAATTAGTTTGCCGCTGATTACGCATATTTAATTTTTAGATGTAAAGATGTTATACAAGTTTTATTTAAATACACATTGTAATTTCTAAGACTTACGTATTCGGGGATCATTCCAAGATGTTGTTCGATTTACGTGGTTAATAAAATAAACATCTCCAGATTCTGTGTAAGCTTGTTCCCATCCCTCTGGTAGAGGGCCCAAGTTATCGGCCAAATTAACAGATTCTTTGCCCTTTAAATTTACTATAAAAAAAAAGAAATTATCTTTGTTGGAGATAAAATTCGATGGAACCAACCATTATGAGAAAGACCGTCTTGAAATATCTGCTGTTTCAACTGAATTCTCGGATCTTCCCATTGCGTTGATTTTGTAGTATGGCTATAATTATAAAAAATTATAAGTAGCATTTTTTATTCATGATCAAAACAATGAAATTTTATGAGTCTCATTTCTGTATACGAATTACTAATCAATTCTTACTTTATTCTAACAAGCATATAAATTTACTTTGCTTCTTTTAAACTACATAAAGTATGCATATAATTTCGGATGAATAAAAAGTATTTAGCTATCATATGTACGTACGCATATACAAAACATAATCATTATCGAAGTGGTATCACGAATTTATTTCTTTTTCGCTAATCAATAGAATCAAAACTTAAGACAGTGAACAAATTTATATAATACGCACAATGCCAAAAACAATAGAATGTAAAAACCTTCTCAGACGAAGTAATATTTTTAATAAAATAGTTAGTTATTTGATTTACCAATTTATCTAAGGTGTATTTGAGAGATTTAGGTATTGCTACATTTTAAAATTATATAAAAATTAAATAAAGTAAATTTGTATCCGAATAGCAATATCACAGAAATGTAGATATAAATTATTTTAAATTTATTATACTTACTTTAAATAATAAATTTGACCATCATTAGTCTTAGCTTGTTCCCATCCCGGAGGCAATGGTCCTAGTTCGTTTTGTAATTGTATAGTACTTACAACATCATAAGACCTTTGTTTCATATGAAATGTTTGAATATTTGGGGCATCCTTAGGCACTGGCTGCTCTCCTTGCTCCATGCGGACTGCTGCACCAGCGTTAACGCTAGGAGGAAATGGGACGGCTCCTGTAGTAAAAACAGGCCCTATTCCATCTTGAAGGCATGCACTCGTTTCCATTACATTTCCTATATGTACATTATATGTTTGTTGAAGCGAAGCTGGGCTACTATGCGCACGCGAATGTGAAATTGACAGCCTATTCGCTGTAACTTGAGGTTGCGTTATTGTCGCAGGAACTGCGGCAACAGAGCTCGTTGATATATTCCCTTGGCTAACATTCGGTTGTGAGCCAGTGTCATAAGCAGAATCAGCACTATTAGCTCGTGAATGTGCAACGGAAGGCGATCGAGATGCTGTTGCAGGTGGTTTAAAGAAAGACTCAGGGAGTTGACGCATTCGGAAAGGCACTTGAAGTGGACATTTTGACTCTGTCGGATTTAATACGCTATCAAATAATGCTTGTAAATTATTATCGGAATCTTGATCTATACGAACAACTAAGTTATTCGACTCTTTAGATGTAGATTTTTCTTTTGCATTGCCTTTATTAAGACTGCCCACTGTTTTGCTTAAAGACATTTTTAATGCAAATAACAAAAAAAAATGTCCACTGGTAATTTATCAAGCACCACAATTCTGTGTTGTGCATGTACCAATTGAGAATCTTAAAATGGCGGTTGTGTGGTTTATTCCAACCTTAGCTTGCTGCCATCGTATACAACCAAACGTAATTATTCGGCTAATAGATAAATTATCTTTCTTCAACTTTTACAATATTCAACTTGAAAATACACTGGAGTACACTTTTCTTCCTATTTTTCAGCTACTTATTGAACTTTTAGCAAAAAAAAATTGACAAACTATTAAAAGTATAGCCTATTATATCGTATAGAGTTACCAACATTATCTTTTTCAGATTACCTACGATCTTTACTTCCTGTTGTTGAAACTTAAAGTAATGTTCTCAATTCAAAGAGCACTGTCCCATTATGTCTTTAATTTTAAGTTCCTGATGTGAGAATTTTATTCAAATTCAGAGGAATCTCCCAACTAACATCAAACTTTTTTCCCTTTAGTCCCACAATTAATATAAATATAATAATGAAACTACTAATTTTTATTGCTCTTTGCTAGTCATTGCTCTCCCTCCAGATAAAAGATGAGATATGCTTCCTCACAGAATATATGTAAACTTTTTTTTACATCTACTAGAACAGTAGAAAAAATATCCATACACGCACATTTGCACTTCCGATCGGTATGGAATATTTTCGCTACACACGTTATGCAGTTCCATTTTATCATGTACACGACGTACTTATGTGCACACCGATCGTAAAATATCGAAAATGTTCGCCTAAATAGATTCGTATGAACACAAGCCCATACATGATCGAAAGCACATTTATATCGTGTATGGCCACTTTTACTGCTAAAAGCACTTAATATCAATTTAATTTATTCTCAAATAATTATCAAAAATGAAATTACAACTTCTTTCAAATAGCTTTTAAAAACTTAATATTTTAAATTACTTAAAATAAATCACGTTTTTGTAAAAAATGTTAAGCTGTTTTATTTTTTTTTTTTTTTTTTTGATGATAAATACGGATCAATTCTGGTATCATATAAACAGCTGTTGATGCAGAAAAGTCGAAGAAATCAAAATTTTCGAGGCGTACACAGTGTGCAGTACTGTCTATTCAAACTGCATGGCTTGAAGAATTGATCAGCTACAGGTAAGTATTTAAAGAACTTATCGACTTTAAAAATGTTGTATGTTATTATTACATCCCTATCGATTGGTGCAAGTTTTTTGACAATGGCATGGTCTTTTAGTAAATATGCCAAACGTTTTGCTGTTATTGGGATAACTATTTGTATATTGGATTACATTGGGACTTTCAAACATTATCACGAGTTAGAATATGAGCGATATTTTGATTATCCAACTGGTCTACCCAGTGATTATAATTACACATATATCCATAATCCTTCAGAAAAATGCAGAATACCACCCAAATTATTGATAATTGTAAAGTCTGCTGCTGAAAATGTTTATCGTCGTAATATTATTCGTCGCACTTGGGGTTATGAACACCGTTTCTCTGATGTGGAAATAAGATGTGTGTTTTTACTTGGAGTTAGTAAAAATGAAAAAACGAATATTATTTCAAAAAATGAGTCTTCGAAATTTAAKGATATTATTCAGATTGATTTCATTGATGCTTATTTTAACAATACCATAAAAACATATATGGGGATGAAATGGTCTCTTAGCTATTGCAATAGTGAGTTTTTTTTCTTTGTGGATGATGACTATTATGTGTCAACARAAAATTTGTTAAAATACGTTTCCAATCCTGGCTTATATCCGAAAGCTGTTCCGAACAGATATATCACAATAAATGAGAAAAATGAGTTATTTTCTGGTTTTGTAATGCAAACACCACCTCATAGACATAGATTCAGTAAGTGGTATGTATCTCTAAAGGAATATCCGTTTGATTTATGGCCTCCCTATATAACTGCAGGTGCGTTCGTCTTAAATCGAAATACTCTATATAAGTTGTTTAGTTCTGGTAGCCATTTAAAAAAATTTAGGTTTGATGATATTTTCTTAGGTATAGCAGCACTAAAGGCTAATTTAACTCTTAAACACTGTGAAATGTTTTGTTTCAATAAGCCAAAATACGAAGGACCTGCAAGTTTCCAATACATTATTGCATCACATGGATTTGAAAATAGCAAGGAATTGGAAATCATTTGGAACGAATGTCGATCAGCTGGTTTTGCATAATCCATATGCAAACCTTAAACATAAATATGTTGCAATAGTGTTTTTATCTGTATATAATGAAATAGTTATTTTTATATCGAGATCGAGATTTGCAAATAAAAATATTAATAATTACCACACAATGGCTTTAATACATATCTTGTTCATTATAAGGAGTATTAGTTAAGGAATCAGAGCAATTAGTCCATTAAAATTAAAAAATATAATTTATTAATAAGTATATTAGGATAATAAAAAATAAATAAATACAAAATATTTAATAGAAAAATACGAATATTTAAGTGGAATTTTATAGTATACCGCCAAAATATCCAAATGTTCGAATAAGATTTAATGATGTATGCCATAATTCTCTGTTCCGCATGTTAATTCTCCTTGATTACTATTCTTTTTTACATCTTTCAAATAACGAAACAAATATTCAAAATGTTTATAAATGTTATATTTTTTAAATGCTCATCTTCATTGTGGTTATTGCATTTCAAATTAATAATTTATTACACTAATATTAATATAACACAAACTTTGGGCAAATGTTTATTTATTTTTTTAGTGTTATATCTTTTTTTCTTAATTCTGTTTTAAAATATTTATATTTAGTTGCGCTATGACAATATTTCTTATAAATGTTTTCCTTTGTCGGTAAATTAACGTTCCCGGTACTTAAACATATTTACAATCATCACTAATCCGACACCACTTTACTTTTGATACATAACTATATGTATAACAATATAAAATTAAAAATGAAAGCGTATTATATCTAATACCAGCGAATGTATTTTTATGAAAATTAACATTATATTAAAAGTGAGATAAATAAACAAAACGTTTGAAATCGTTAATCGCCTTTCAAACGTTTGGCAAATTCTACTTGCTGCAATTCTCTCCATTCCTTCTTTGGTTTCATTCTTTTTAATTGCCCATCCCAAACTAAATCTACTAGTCCGCCTTGTTTAGCTATAACACTTTTGACACGATTTGCAAAGTCTATAGCCGACTCCCCTTCTTGTCTATACATAGGTGGCAAGTACCAAACATCACAAACGATTGCCCAAGATGTCATCATCATATATAAATATTGCATCATCGAGTATTTTGAGCTGTTCCAAAATGCATCTCCAAAACGTGGATCGTATCTGCAAGTGGTAATTAATATAAAATATTTCCAAATATGTGACATTCGAAAACCAGGTTAAATTAATATCAATTTAAACACTTACTTAATTGCTACGGGATAAATAACTCCCCCCACTTCGAAACTTCCTTTCTTGAATTGCATAACTGATGTGTTATTAATACAAGTGCCCTCTGGGAATATCAAAATAGGAGGATTATTTGGGTTTGATACATGTTGTTTTAGACGTTCAGCCACTGCATGACGATCCCTGGCTTCTCCCCTTTCAAACCAAATATGCGGCGATGCCCTTGCTAATGCTCGTTGCAGCAAACCCAAAAATCCACCATGTCGTTGGCCAATCTTGGAAAAACGTAATAATTTAATAGTTTTGAGTATATAAAGGGTTAGAACAAGACATAGGGAACAGGTAGTAGAACAAAAAACACAAATGAAATGAATTTGTATCTTCAACAAAATGAATCGTCTGTTCTGTGCTACTAACAACATTGGGATATGAAAGTTGAAAGTCTTTAATTTAGCAAAGATAAAGCACAAAAATAATCAAATCGCTCAGCGACATATGTACATACATATATTATATATTTTTTATATAAATATACTATGACAACTTGTTGCTTTATAAATCGCACATATGAACATATGTATGTCTATATGACTTTTAGAGTCGACCGATCATAAAATGTTGGTGGTTAATTGACTTGCTTTAGAAATAAACAAACTTTCATTTAACATTAAATATCTGAATAATACATGCAAAGAAATGGTTTATCTGATTTATTGATCTACTATATATGAATCTTTTAAAAATTAAGGGTGCCCGCAGAGTGGACCCTTAAAGCCAAGCCGAGCGAATTTTCTCATTTATGCAACACTCGACAGGCACTCTTAAGACAGAAAATTTAATTTTCATAAAGTATTTAAATATAAACGAAATATTTACAAAGAATAAAGTACAATGTAATATAACATTTGATGAAAACAAAAAATCATAAAATAATCCTAGATAAAAGTTACATTTAAGTATATATGTATGTACATATATGCATATCAGCGATTCTCAGAGCGACTACTTTTAGAATCTACATACATATATATTTTATGACTTTCGATTTTTTTTTTTCGGTGACAAAAATAACTAATGAGGTGAAGTTACAAATGCATAGTACAGACTTGTAAGTTTTGAAAACAGAACAGGAACAAATGTTTAAACGGCAGTCAACTGACAAAATACTGTTATGCACATTATATATGTGTATAGTTCCTAATTACTATTAATTTTGTTAACTAAAGAACTTTTTTATGAATAATTGTTTTATGGCTATTTTTGTGAGAAACATCTGCACTTTGCCATTAAATAAATAATATAATATGTTTAAGTATAATTACATACGACGGTATATATGTTATTTCATAAGAATTCAGCCTGTTTGACACCCCATGTTGGGTTTTAACATTGAAGATTAATAAGAAATTTATTGAACACTTACCAGAGAATAGGTTTTATCACACATAAGTACTAACACATCAATTGGGCTGGTATGATTTGCCACACAAATCCCATTTGTGGGTCGGTTTTCCACATTATGATAGTAAATAACGGCTGAAATTGCGCTGGACAGTACCGAAAAGCAATGACCAAGCACTTGATCTACCATTCGTCGTTTATATTCACCATCTTTAATATATCCAACTATCGCCGTACAAACAGTCAACCAAACTACCTAATGAATTGCACAGAACACAAAAGCCATTTACATTAACACGTACACAAGCAATTGACGGAACAATTTGACATAATGTAAAATATATATGAATAATAAGAAATTGTGAACACCTGAATTATGACATATAACAAATTGTTGATGATTGCCTGCTCTTAAAATATGTAAACCAGTTGGAATAAATGAGTTTTCTCACCAAAGAGAAAGTACAGTCAGTTGAAAGGATAGCGACGTCCAAGGGAGATGTGTGGTTCGCTACACAAAAACCAGAACCTTTTGGTTTGTATTCTGTATTGTGGAATGTAATTACTGCTGATAAAGATCTAGTCATTATGCGGAAAGTAATTTTAAAAGATAAATCTGCACAAGGATGTCGAAGAAATTCGAAGGGGATCATCGCAACTAGACTGTTAGCAACAACTGCAACATACACCTAAAGATATAGCATATTTTAAGTTAGAGTTAATATAAAAACTATATATACTATTCATAATAACCACTGCTATAACATCGACAATTTTATCAGAGTTTTTTCTGTGATTTTATTTTGCTGCTGTTGCATGAAGCATTCAAGAAATAATTTTAGGAATTCCTGAGGTGTCAGTCCGTTATGATATTGTATTCATTGTTCATTATGATATCAAAAACTATAATTAATTGTATTCCATATCYCCACCTTTTATTTAGTCAGGGCATCGATACCGTTATTTAATATCAGTGAACGAACCCTACGAATTCTATAAAACTATGCAGTAATAACTTTAAATTATTTGGGTTTYAATGATTTCGCATGTGTAGATATTTGACTTTTATTTTTTGTAATTTTGTTTAGTCAAATAATATAAGAGACCTACTGACATTTTGCAGAATAACTCTGACTCTGACTCTACCATCTTACCATCACATTTTTGTTCAGTCGAATTTTTAGCAATTATAACCATAATTTTAAATGACTTAAAGAATAAACATTATGTAATCGCTTATGATTCGAAAGTCAAGTAACTAATAGCAGTGCTGAACATTTTCGCATATGCGTATTAGTAAAGTAAAGTATTCAACATTAACACCAGTTTTTAATATCTTGAAGGGCCTTAGCATAAAAAGCAATTGATAATTGAAAGATGATAGGAATAGATAAAATAAACTATTTCAAAAAATTAGAAGTAAACATATGAAAATTCGAAGTATCGAATTTCAAAGTTTGTCTAGGCAAACTTGGGAGTTTTTTTTAGAAGATGTCTTTATGACAAAAATTAAACCATATTTCATTAGGATAAAATGTAAAGGAAATTGATTTTTTAAGATATTATTCATGGCAAAAATTTTAAAATCTATCATTTGAATCGATGTTTTACATAATATAATAAATTTGTGCCACTACAATATTAGTAATCAGTTATAAAATAATTCAAAAACTTACACCAATAAAGCAAACAAAAACTCGTAGAGGCATCAAAATGAAGTACCGAACAGCGAAACCTGTCATCCATATTAATGTTATCTTCCACGATATAAACTCATAGTGGCGATTTGTACGTGTTAACAGATTCCAGCTTTTTAATTCCTCGGCTTCAAAACGGGAGGTTACTTCATCTTCGATTATTGATTCAACCCCTGCTTTGATGTAATCTAGGCATTTCTCCAAGTTAAATCGCATTTCTTCCTGGAAATATTAAGCTTTTTTTTAAATTATATATTACCAGTAGCTTAATCATCAAAATTCCTTGGAATATACATGCATACATAGATAAAAAATATAATGCATTGAGTTATCTTTTTAACGTTTTGATGATAAAAAATTTTCAAAATGTATTTTATTAATAAATTAARTGGTATCTGATTATAATCACACGAATTTGCATACTTATAGGATTTCTTAATAGTTTTAGTTTATTTGGAGCACTTACATCTTTTGGAGAGCTTTCAATATCAGAAGCCGCGGGTTCATTCGATGTAGGAAGAAGGACGCTATCTCTACTAATCAGTGTGTTGCCATTTGTAGTGGGTATGGTTCTTCCCGTTTTTTTGCGAAATGTTAAGTTAATCTCATCAAGCTTTCTGTCCTGTGAGTTATTAAAAATTGCGTCACCAACTAGTTTTTGACGCTCTTTTGCTGCAGACTCAATGCTTAGGCGGCCGAACTAAAATTTACACATATTAATCCAAATATAATAGAATTATTCAAGGCAAAATCTATCCGAATTATATTGTGGCATAAAATTTATCTTGAGCCGTATAAGTTAAAAGTCCATTCTTTTTTCTTAACAAAGTTATCAGTAAAAACGTTATATTGTACCTTGATCTATTCTTATCGTAATTGCTAGTAAATATCTAAACAATTCACAACTTACCTCAAATATCTTTAACAAAAGTTTTACGTATGCTCTGCGTACCCCGACGGATTTATTCACAGCAGACAAAATAATCATAAACGAAATAAATACAATAAAAGGAATGCAGAAAAAGTCCAAAAGCGCTGCCCAAAACATTTTTCCCTCCTTTATTTGACAAACAAGATGTAACTCTCGTTAAATACTATCCAATCAAGAATCAACTTCAACTAAAATCTCGAGAAATTATTTCTGTCGAACAGTAAACATCTTGCCAATATCAGTCTTTAAAAAATAGAGTAGTGCTGCCGGGCTGACACAATTATTAGTAACCTTTATGACTTTAATTACTGTTGTGATATTCATAATTTAATTGAATGAAATGTGAGAGAATGGTTATAATAAAAATCACCTTTGCTCTCTACCTTCCATAAAAATTAGAATAATAAATATATATTAATTTATTTTATGTTACTGTAGTAGCATGAATTTTTTATATTTCATATCAATATATTTTATAATTTTGTGGAAACATTAATTTAATTTATTCTCATTTTCTGGTGGACAAGTTGTCAGATAAGATTAACTAAGATCTAAATTAAAATATTATTTACCATCATCGGCTGAATTTCCTGATCGTCTGAAATGATTTCAGAGTACTTTTCCTGAAAGAAACCGGATATCCCATTACAATAATCGAATACCTTTCATATCGATAAAATAAATGTTATTTGCAAATTTCGATAGATTTATTTGGTCGAAACTAAATTAATGTGTTTCGTATGCCATATGCGGTGTTAATTCGTTAGAGGTATTATATTAGTGAAGCAATGGCTCAAATATATTTATCGCTTGTGCTTATACAGCTAAGCTTTTGGAAATCCCACATGTCTTGCATTTTGGTTGTATTAAAATTGATATGGGCTATGTTTTAGTTCTGAAAACCCTCTTACGTTAAGCAAACTTTCTTGATGACGTTCACCTCTTAATGAATTCATTAGCGATGCTAATATCACTTTCCAGTATTTAGTGCCAATGATCATCACGAGTAATTTCGAACGCAATTATTATTCAAACATTGACGTGATAGAATTACTACTAAAGTAAATAAGATTGAATCTAAGATTTACTATTGACGGAGTGGTCAGCATGTAAAAGATTTTATTTATGGTAATCACATTTTAGACGGGCAGCAAGTTTTGATGTCTTACATTACACCTCAAAATAAATCGATAAAATGAAAAATAAATGTATTAATGTAAAAAAAAATTTATTGGCGAAAATCTATTTTTGTTTTTCAACTCTTCATCTAATACTCTTCAAATTTCTGTTTTTATTACTTCATAAATTATTTTTTGAAGTTATTCAGTTATTGTAGTTAAATGAGTTGATTGAACTTAGCTATAATAGTGTTTATACACTACTATAGTATTATTTTTTAATTTACTTTTTACGTAAATTCAACAGAAATCTGCAGGTAGATAAAGTCAGACGTTTCAGAGATGTTTACTTGTCCAAAGCAGTGTTGGTTTTGAGAGCGATGACACATTCTTCACCACATGATTTAAGGACTGTGCACTATAATCAAAAAGAAACATGAAAGAATTGGTATCAAATTAGTAAGGAGGAGATTCACTTACCAAAAGATCTTTTCCATTATCAAAATCAGATCTTAAAGAATTTCCAAGATCGCCCTCTGGTACCTTCAAATCTTCACGTATTTCTCCATTATCTGACATCAGAGTGAGGAATCCGTCATCACTTATATCAGTCAACTGATAATCCTCCCGTTTAACGTGTGGCACATCCATATTATGGGTTGAAGGGCAGATATCTTCATATCTGATTTTAAAATATTTCATATTATAAAGTTTATCAGTTTTATTATTTCACTTACTTCTTATTTGTAAAAATATCAATGCCAACCATATGGACCTTAGCATGACCATGTTTGCCAGTTTTTGAGGTAGACATCTCAACTATTTTGCACGGTCGTCCTTTCAACATAACAAATCCGTTCTTGCGTAAAGCCGAGCATTGCATCGGATATGTTTGAGAAGCACCAGAATCGCCAGTTTCAAAATGATGATCATCCATTTCGGCCATTTTTCCCAGATATTAGACTACCGCGTACCAAAAAAATATCTGAAAAATTTAGAAATAAAATATTTACGTATTGCACCGGTAGCGAATATTCAAAGCGGTTTCATTACATTAAATAATGTTTACATGTGATATTTTCGAAAATCGTATATTAAGCTTACTAATAAAACATAACTGTATATTTATCAAAAAACGTACTAAGAAAGCATTTCATTGTGTATGTACAATAAARCTAATATTTAACCGAACGATATACAGCGTCGCCGTCAAACAGTATTGCTTTAAATGTTTCTACTTTAGTTATGTTCTTAATTTTTSTAGTCTTCCAACTACAATTTTATACTTGCTCATTAACGTCAAGTACTCAATACATAGTCAAAGAAAATCCTAGCGTACAAAAGAAATGCCACTATTTAGAGTCCCCATTCGTCTCAGTAACACAAACAAATTTCACTTTTTAGGATTCATTTCCACCTTCAAACGTGACAGCATTTTAAATATTACATTTATACTTTAAACTGCATTAAAAATATCACAAATTTCGAAGAGCTCGATACTCACATGTGATTTAAATGATAGCCTTAAGCAAAGAGAAGAAACGGCACAACCCTGCTCTTGTCCACGAAACACTTGAATGAGTAATCAAGTTAGTGTATCCGGTCAATAAATTGCATTAAAATGGCGCAAACAATGCTTCGGTGTAATTCAAGCATGACTGTTCAAGCATCGCCTTGTACACTCATATAATTTTGCACAATTATAAGGTCTTCTGGATCATCAATGTTTGCATAATCATCAACAAATAATATTTAAAAACGATTTGAAAAATTATACTTTGTACAACCTCACACATTTATAGATAATTAATTAAGTTTCATTTATATAGTTTTTTACGAGTGGTCGATTTCAGTTCATCTTTTGCTTTTATCTCCTTGAGAATTCCTAAAAAACACTCAAACAACTGATTAGACTTCGAGTAAATTTTGAGAAACAAACCGTACAGTGATACGGTATCAAGTCTGTAAATTTGAGATTTTAAATTAGAGGCAATTTTTGAGATTTGAAACTGTAAGTGATAGTCCACACCAGACCAGAATCGCCAGTTTCAAAATGACGATCATCCATTTCGGCCATTTTTCCCAGATATTAGACTACCGCGTACCAAAAAAATATCTGAAAA
>NW_017536741.1:6644-9400 GCF_001853355.1 Bactrocera latifrons | reverse complement strand
ATTTATTTAGATAAAACATGTGTTCTTTATATACAAATTTGTATACAAATTTCCCTTATAGCTGTCTACTTTATTTATAAATAAATGAAAATACCGGTAACATACTTATATGAAAATATGCATTATAATCCCGTAGGTGCGTATAGATGTATTGATAATATAATAAATACAAGGAAATATTATTCAAATGTCAAATAAATATATATATTAAACATTAGTAAATTACTTCTTTTTGTTTTTGCCCAGAGTCAAAGTATGATGAGAGGTTGATATCTGGGTTTTGCGACGACTAAATTCCACAAAATCTTCCTCTAGCCTCTTTCGAGAGTCCTCCAGTTTTCTTTTTTCCTCAGCATGGTCTCGCTTAAGTTTATCAAACTTTGCATGCAGCTGCAATGAACATCGTGTTAACTGTAATATATATTGATCTTTCTTTTTTAATATTATATTGCACCTCTTTTTCACTTTCTTTGAGCTCAGCTTCTTTTTCTTTGACCCTTTGTACAAACATCTGTCTAACTTCTTCTTCTTTGGCTTGTAATTCAGCTAAATGATTAGATCGTTTCGCTTCAAAGGTCTGTTGGAATGAAATCTAAAAATAAACTATTATTAGTATTAAGAATTTACTAAACAGAAGTTTAAAGTACCGGTTTGTTGTCACTATCTACATCGCTAAAGCCCATTTGTTCAAGACGCTTCTGCCTATAAAGTTCATAATGACGTGTGTGGGTTTTCTCCCTCATATCTTCCATATTAGTTCGGATCAGCATCTCACGAAGTTTAACAAAATCGCAATGCATTTCGTTTTCAACTTGAACGGTGCCCCATGGATATTGACGAGCTCGAATCAACTTGTTTCCCACTTTTATGAAATCAGTACTGCCTACTACAGCGAACGGGACATGAGTATTCATAGTTGTGTTCGTTTCAGCAACAGTTTCATCATCGGTTGGAAACTGATATATGTGAACACCATTATTGGATAATTCTTGCATAATTTTACTTTTGAAACGGTTCAACTCCGATTTTGAGATTGTGTCAGCCTTTGCAATGATTGGAATGATATTTACTTTGCTATCGAGTTTTTTCATACATACAAGATCTAGCGACTTAAGTCCATGACCTGTAGGGCAAATAAAATACAAGCATACATGAATGCGGCTATCGTGACATGACACCAAAGATCGCTTGATCTTGAGCTCTTCTTGCAAATAGGCCTCGAACTGTGCGTCAATATAGTCAACTACAGCTTTAAATGAGTCGTCCTTATTAATTTGATCACCATACCCAACAGTGTCGCAAATTGTTAGCTTAAGACGTACATTACTCTCTTGTAATTCATAAGTATGTGCTTTCAATTTTACGTTTGGTAATGTATGCGGACTTGGTGTAGACTCAAAGCTTGTATTAAAAAGTGTATCCATGAGTGTTGATTTGCCAAGACCAGTTTCACCTAAAAAATGTATGTTTTGTCTTATTTATAAAATTTTACATCAATGTATGTATATCTTCACCTATGCACATGACGTTGAAAACAAAACCATTTTGAACGCTCTTATTGACCAGCTGATCCGGCAAGCTATCAAATCCAACATGTCCTGATAGTTTCAGTGTTCGTAAATGTGGTTCGTTCTAATACATTTAAATATTTGAGAAAGTAAATGCAAAATAAAATATCACTAAAATGTTCTATTGTTAAAACATTTAAATATACATATGTGGATGGAAACTACAAATAAAACATTAAAATCTGTTACTGAAAATTTTTTTTATGAATTCTATCTTTAAAGATACCCGAAAATATTAATAGAATAGTTCTACGTTTAGCAAATATAATCAATATTTTTGAGAAAGTGTTATCAACAAAGCATAATTTTCAGTACAGTTTAATATTCAACAAATTATAAGTAATTTCAAGCTGACAATATTTTTTAATACTAAGCACAATATAATTTACCTTAACGAGGTCAACARCGACAGACATTTTCACTTTTACAAATTTGTTTGGAAACTTTTTTGACTCAACTATTATACATATATTGGCATGAAAACAACGCCCTTATGTACGATTCAAAATTGTTGAATTTGTGAAACGAAACAGGGGTATGATTTGTAATCTCTAGACCTCGTACATTTTACGATATGGTATTATTCATTTAGAGAACGTATGCAGAATTCGATCTTCTCGTTCTTTTACGTTCTACATCCTATTAATGTACATTTTGTGTAATATCAATGCCACATTTGTGAAAAAAATATAATTGTTCATCATTTATGTGACAAAAACACACAGTGGCAATTACGAATTGTGCTGTGTAGGTAATTCTGTTAATTTATCGTCGAATCGATTTTGTTCTACCATTCGCATTCGTCACAATATAAAGAAGGAATCGATTGTTTTGAATTCACCTCATGACGAAGGAATTCACCACGTGAAATATTAACATAGTTTTTAACAGAAAGAAATGTGTAATCGGAATAACATCTCTCTTAAAATGATCAATCAAGAAATATTTTTGATCAACGTTCTCTTGCAAGAACGGCCTGCTTTTCTTTTATAGAGCCAGCTAACAGCCAGTTTCCCGCGTGATTACATTACGACTGTTAAATAACAATGAACAGCGCGGTGTGAGTGTCACCTAAGCACTGACTCAGAGAATGTAAAGTATATATAAAGTTTACATTCTCTGGACCAGGCACCGTGCCTGCTTTTTTTTACAGGGTCAGCTAACAGCTAGCTTCCCGTGAGATTACTT
>NW_017536741.1:2831-4063 GCF_001853355.1 Bactrocera latifrons | reverse complement strand
TAAAAATGTTTCGAAAATATACCATAATATTAGTAATAAGTTTTACCTTTAACTGAGTAAATAATTCACATTTTTATAGCTTAGCATAAGAAAATAACTCTTGAATTTATGGTAAACATTGTATAAAACTTACATTTAATGGGAGATGTGAATAATGTGCAATTACAGTATTTTAACTCCAAAATAACTCTGAGATCAGACATGCATGTTGAAAAACTAAATATGAAAATTTTATGTTACATCTATTCGTATAAAGCTAAAGTCTTGCATATTAAAATCTACAACTCACCTGTAGTGATAAGTGGATCCATAAATTGTTTCGTGTGGAAACTTGCATTTTCTTTTTTCAAAGCTTTCATCATTTACTGTCAAGCTATTTAGCATTTCTTCCATATTATAAGTATACCTTATATGATCCTGCCCTAAAGTTTGTGAAAGTAATCCGAAATATGGTATATCCTCGTTGCTATGTACATACATCTACATTTTTTTGAACTACAATAGTTCTACATAAAATTTTTTAAATATGTTAATTTGCAGACCTCGTATTTCCAAAGTGATTCTTGTTTTAGAAATAGTTTTAATGATTTCCTCGCTTCAAACGGGCTAAGTCGTAACGGCAACTCATCTAAATTGCGACTATAATGTGATAACCCAAATTTTGGTTTTTAATTTAGATATTGCGTCAGTACATACATAGATACTCGAACAACCCAAAAATTTAATATTTTCGCAGAAGATTAAAATGAAATATTTTAAATTGTTAAGCAAACCATGAAAAATGTGCGAACATATGCGCATACATGTAACGTGATAAAGAAAGTTATCATGCAAAATATGTATGTATATCCTGTTTTTCTATTGCTAGAGTTTCTATATATGCTACTGTACGATGCAGAAACGATGCTTACTAATCCATAAAATTATTGGCTAGAAAGCAATAACCCATTTCAAGATCATGAAATTTAAATATTTTGGCGCAGTTGTGTTGTTTATGTTCCAAAAATGTGATATCTGTTATAATAGATTCGCAGAATTGTGTAAGCAACTGAAAAAATAAGTTTTTAGAAAATACTTATCAAATATATTTTAGCAATAAAACTTGAGAACTTTTCAAAATATCGATTTTGACATATATTCAGTGGAAGTCATAAATGAAAGCGTACTACACTAGTTAACTCTTCCGCTCATTTAATGAATGATCTTAAATTAGTTTTTTCAATTATATTATA
>NW_017536741.1:0-1841 GCF_001853355.1 Bactrocera latifrons | reverse complement strand
TATTTATGTATTCTTTATGTATATATATATGTATGTATTCGTACAGATTATATATTGGCGGACCTGCACATATGTGTGATATTGGAGTATTCCATAAATGTGCATTTGCAATGCAGCTGTAAACTAAATCATGTTTCTGCGACCACTTTTTGTTATTGTTCATTGGTTCATATTTTAACAATATTTGTTATTTCACGATGTGTAGGTAATGGGCTGCATGTTAGGAAAGTGAAAACTACTTTCCATTCTGAATATCACGCGACTTTATAGAAGTATTCGCTTATTTTCCATTTTATATTTTACTGTGCGAATTTCCTGCCCTACGAAGTGGAAATGTTAAATTGACCACATACTCATATACATATAATTGTGTGATATGTACAAGGGGTAAGGTATTTTTTATACATACATATGCTTATTCCTGAGAAGGCATGCAATGTAAAGAAACTTTTTCTTATTTTCCAATTAATCACAATAATTTCTTAATTTTATATACAAGAGAGGTTTTGCAAAACAAATACTAAGCTCAATTGGTGTTCTATCAAACATCTAATCCAGTTGTCAACTCCACCCGAGCTACCCTTGCTTGATGCCTTTGTACTTTCACAGCTTTGAAATTTCCCGATAACTGTTGAGAAACGTTTTGTGTAATTTTAAGTGTGTCAAGTAATGCTCGTAATCCTGTGATATACAATTTAAAAGGTAAAGAATATTTATGCTTCCATGATGGGCGTGCAAACATAAAAATATGGAAACAAGTAAAAACTCATAATTTTTTTCTTTTTCAAAATTTATTATACATAAAATGTATTGCTTATGGTAATTTTTTATACCTTACGAGATTCTGTAACTTCTTTAAAGTATGTAACTATTGGTAGCTCTGCAATAAATGCGTTACTTGCCTTTGATAAATTACCTAATGAATTTGTGATATTATTTTTTGGAAATAACATTTTAACGCTACTGTTTGATATTCTCATTATAGCGGACTCCGGTGTGCTACTTGCCAAGGGTGTAGTCGGCTGCAATTGAAGGTTTATAACATTCCTTGTTGTATTCATTTGTACTATATTGGTTCTTTTATTGTGTCTCATTAGTTTTGATCTACTAAATGTATTTGGTTTTTTATTTCTTAGAAGTGAGACTTGGGTCGATGTAGTAAATGCCGTTGCTACTGTTGAACTAGTCGTTTTGTTATTATTTACGTTACCTGCGCTTTTCTCAAACGAAGGAGTCCATCGAAAGCGGCTTCTGCCATGAAATTTACTCTTTGGTTTTTTCATCTTTCTGCCAACAGTATCATGTAATAATTCCTGTTCTTTGGTTTGTGAAGTCGGGCTTATTTGTGAAGATGCATAATTCTCCTTTTCTCTGATTTTCGGTTTTAAAGGTCTTATGGGGGCCGGCAAAGCAGTTGTTATATTTCGATTTTTATTGTTCAAACTTTCTTTAAATACTAATCTCTTATTATTTTGAATAAATTTACCTCTTCTATATAACGGAGGATAATTGCTTGTTTTATCAAGAACTGATGTGTTCTCTCCGGAATACTTTGATGTTTCTATAGCATTCCAAATAGCGGTAGTTGAAGTATTTTCTAAATATGGTAATTCGGTAATAGGCGTAGAAATTGTTCCAAAAACCACTGTGGTTTTAATTGGATAAGATCCTAAAGTGTTTGCCGTAGTCTGTAGCGACATTTTCAAAATAAATTCTTTTAAGTTCGGTCTATCTCCAGATGCACATTGATTATTTGTTTCTAATAATGCTTTTGAACAGTTGTTTATTGATTGGCCGATAATCAAATTTTCTTTTGTAGTATCAACACTCGAATTCTCATA
>NW_017536740.1:0-1066 GCF_001853355.1 Bactrocera latifrons | reverse complement strand
CGATCAAATTTGACTCAGACCGGTCAACACAAACTGCGTGGGCAAACTGAAAGTAAGGAAGGGCTAAGTTCGGGTGTGACCGAACATTTTATACTCTCGCGTGATAAAGTGATAATCGAGATTCCAGGCGTGGATGTGAACCGATTTCACCCATATTTGGTACATGTCATCAAGGTGTTAAGAAAATATTATATACCGAATTTCATTGAAATCGGTTGAGTACTTCCTGAGATATGGTTTTTGGTCCATAAGTGGGCGAGGCCACGCCCATTTTCAATTTTTAAAAAAAGCTTGGATGCAGTTTCCTTCTGACATTTCTTCCGTAAAATTTAGTGTTTCTGACGATTTTTGTTAGTCGATTAACGCACTTTTAGTGATTTTCAACAAAACCTTTGTATGGGAGGTGGGCGTGGTTATTATCCGATTTCTAACATTTTTGAACTGTATATGGAAATGCCTAAAAGAAACGACTTTATACAGTTTGGTTGACATAGCTATAGTAGTTTTCGAGATATGTACAAAAAAGTTAGTAGGGGCGGGGCCAAGCCCTCTTTTCCAAAAAATTACGTCCAAATATGCCCCTCCCTAATGCGATGCTTTGTGCCAAATTTCATTTTAATACCTTTATTTATGGCTTAGTTTTAACACTTTATAGGTTTTCGGTTTCCGCCATTTTGTGAGCGTGGCAGTGAGCCGATTTTGCCCATCTTCGAACTTAACCTTCTTATGGAGCCAAGAAATACGTGTACCAAGTTTCATCTTGATATCTCAATTTTTACTCAAGTTACAGCTTGCACGGACGGACGGACAGACGGACAGACAGATATCCGGATTTCAACTCTACTACTACCCTATATCTGACTCTTTTAGTTTTAGGACTTACAAACAACCGTTATGTGAACAAAACTATAATACTCTCTTTGGCTAATTTGTTGCGAGAGTATAAAAAATGTAAATTAAACAGCGGCTGGGTGCTTTCAAACATTTCATAAGTTTTTTGGGGAGTCTACTTCGTTGCGAACATCAGTATTTGAGTATCACAAAACATTCGTAGAACTTCGCAAAG
>NW_017536739.1:0-1039 GCF_001853355.1 Bactrocera latifrons | reverse complement strand
TCAGTCGGTATATACAGATATTTTAATGCATATACAAGACTGATTTTTCCGAACAATTCCACTACGACACTAAAGTAAAAATAGAAACAAAAATTGTATGTCCATGACCCCATGAGAGACAGAGTAAAACCTTGTACTTGACCATAAGGACATTTAATCAACTGCAATGAACCCTGTTTCCAGTTTATCGAAAGCTTTTCCATTACTCTTAATAAGAAGGAAAAGAGAGTGTAAGCTGGCACTTTTTTGAAGCGCATGCCCAACCTATCCTTGGGAAGACGTGGGCATGAAGGATGGAATTTTTTCAAGGTTTCGATGACATTCACATCACCGGTAATTCAGAAAAATATATGTATGTTTATAAGTTTGTTTGCGAAAACGTTCGAATACATGACCTTAACTTTGTTGGGGTAGTAATAAGGCACATAAAGAAAAAAATTATTGACATTGACATTGACGTAGTTCTATATGTACTCCTTATTAACTAACATATATGTAAGTAAAGTATAGATAGTATTGGCTTAAATACATAAAGTCATAACTACGTATTTCTTTATTATGATATACATAAATTATTATTGTTTTATTTTTATACTTTTGCAGCATGTTGCTAAAAAATATAATAGTTTTGTTTATCTAACGATTATACGTATCACCTAAAACTAAGCGAGATAGATACAGGGTTATGTGACTGGTAGGGTGACTGTCTCTCTGTACGTCCGTCCGTTTATGTAAGCTATATTGTGAGTAAAAATTGAGATATCTTGATTAAGCTTAGTATGCGCATTTCATGGCAAAAAAAGTATGAGTTCGATACTACCCCGACTCCCACATGCTAATGATATAATAATTTTTGTTTTTCTGACAAACGTTATGCCGAATATTCGACAGTGAATGAGTTATACTAAATATGCCCTGTAAGCAAGTAGCCTCATTGCCAGAAGTGTTAATGAACGTTATAAAGCGCGAAAATCTGACAGAAAATGTTAATCAACAGTGGTAAAAACAGCAATAATATAACTTTTAATACAAGTATGTA
>NW_017536738.1:0-1128 GCF_001853355.1 Bactrocera latifrons | reverse complement strand
TATATAACCCTATATCTGACTCTTTTAGTTTTAGGACTTACAAACAACCGTTATGTGATCAAAACTATAATACTCTCTTTAGCAACTTTGTTGTGAGAGTATAAAAACGGATGATAATTAATCTGATCCCAACTCCACAGGTACTTGGCGCACAGTAGCATTGCTGCTAATTTTGACCGGCAGACGCCACACATAAAAACTCCAAATAAATGACATTACCACCGGCTACGGATATCTCCTTTCTTCGAACAAACCAATCCAGATACCATCATGCTTTGAACACCATTGCTTAACCATCAACTTGACAAAAATAAACCAGGTAACAGATTACTTTGAAGAGAAGCTGTGTGGCGGTTACCATGCACCCCAAATCGTATTTTTATACAATAAACTAAGAAGAGAGCTGAATGGGAACTTACACTACAAGAGCAGAGAGAAACGTTGACTTTTGTGGGCTCATCCCTGAGATACCTTTTTGGAACACTTGACGATAACAAAGATACAAAAAAATTAGAGGCAATTACGCACGACTCGGTGAGGGTACATTAACTAAACGACGCTAGACAATTAATAAACACTGGAATACAAAACATGGAAAACGCTATAAACACTCAGAAAAAAGTATTAAAACTCAAATTAACGCCATTTTATACGAACTAATGCAATTTTTGGAATACATAGAAGACGTAGAAATGGAATGAAACTCTCTAGACTAGGACTGTTTAACCCCAAACTATTGAATTATGATAAACTCGAAAACGTTGACAGCCAAAATTTTAAGCTTTAAAACTTTCACTTGGATAAATTACAACGATAATCAATTATTAATTATATCGTACATACCTACTAACTACTTACTAACAAGCACACTTAAAATAATCCCCTACCCAGACCCCAATGGCTATCAGCTAGAATATACAGACACACAATAATATTTTAAAAGACGAGTAAAGTCTATAATAATGAAAACAAAGAAATAAACAATGAATGCGTCACTAATATTATCAAACGTTAAAATACAATTTATAACTTCAAGCCAGTAAACACAAGAGATATAATAAAATACATAGAGCCTAATGTAATCATTACTTGGAATTTAACCTAAACCAGTCACAAACAATACTATCA
>NW_017536737.1:0-1096 GCF_001853355.1 Bactrocera latifrons | reverse complement strand
TAAAATGACAGCAATTCCAGAAAACAGTTATGTTTGTACTTAGTTATGTAAGAATGGTGCCAAAATTTAAAAAATATACAACTGTGATCATTGAAAAATTAAAAAGTGAATTTTTAATTTACTATATACTTCCCGTGTTTTTCGAATCGGTACATTTTTTTCTACAAGTTGGTAGCACTGTTAGTGACATCTATGCTAAATTTCAAAATATTAGTTTGTCAAAAAAGTCTTGCGGTATTTTCGCTAGTTGGCGCTGAGAGCGCGTAGTTCTAGTTTTATTCGTCACATCGGGTCATTTCATACCTTTTTGGAAAGCTCATTTCACGCGCTAACACGTATTTGATTGATTGTCATTTCTTTTAAGTCGTTCGTGAGTTATAGCGCCGCAAACATGGAGCAAAATAAAGATAAAATACTGCATATTTTACACTACTACTATGATAAAGGCAAAAATGCATCTCAAGCCGCCAACAGTCTCCATTTCAAACAGCACAACGATGGTTTCAATGTTTTTGTTCTGGTGTAGAGGTGGTCGAAGATGTGCCACGCTCCGGAAGGCCTGTCGTCGAAAATTGCGATAAAATCGCTGAATTGGTCGAAAAAGACCGGCGTAGTACCAGCCGTAGCATCGGTCAAGAGCTGGGCATCAGTCATCAAAAAAAAAATTTATGAAAAATTGAAAATCAATAAAAAATATCGCAAGACTTTTTTCGCAACCAATATTTGTGAGTATTTGAGATGAGGCTTTAAAAGTAAATTCTTCGATTTTTACCACATATGTATGTCTGAGTTTATTGAATAAAGAAGTGCGATAACGCACCATCTCATACTCGTTACATACATTGGATACATTTTCAACTAATATCGTGCCGCAACCATCGCATTCGCCTGATTTACCTTCGTGTAACTTCCGGCTATTCAGCAAATTCACATGATCACTCTGAGGAAACCGTTTCGACTCAATGGAAGATATAAAAGCTGAATCGAAGAAGGCTCTGATAGCCATCAGATGGAGGATTTTTCCAAGTGATATGACGACTGAAAAATTTGTTGGCATAAATGTAGTGCAGCCAGAAGGGATTACTTTGAAGGAGAT
>NW_017536736.1:0-1094 GCF_001853355.1 Bactrocera latifrons | reverse complement strand
ACTGTTCTCTAAATGTCAATCTTACTGTCAGTGTCGCTCTTAATGGTCAGTATCGCCCTTAATTATATACTCACAACATATCTTTTCTTCACTGTCGTTGTCACCGTTGTCACAACGTCCGGTGTGTTTAACGTGGATATTTGCTACGGCAGTCTTACCCCACGGCGCACAAAAGCACAGCGGATCAAATCAATGCGTTGATCAACGCCCTGAGAACGCTGGGCCTTTTCCCGAGGGGAGTAGACTCCAAGGGCTCCTGATCTCCTTGGTACCAGAGTTAAGTCTCCGGTCAGCTACTACCAGTTGAGCTTCCACACAGCTGTGTACTCTTGGCTAGGATTCGACGCCATACACACCACCCATACAACATCTAATCCTATTTATAAGCTAAAGACTTCGGCGCTTAAACAACTCACGCGCAAGTGACCCTAACTGTTCGGTATTGCGAATGGTGGAGATCACACCACAAACATCTAATCGTTCATCAGCCCAGCTAATCCCCGTACCACCCAGATCCCTAATGTCCAAGTACATTGGGCATCCATCACCATCACCAATACACGACCCCCGCCGCACAAAAATAACCCGACTCTATCAGATAAGTTCCTCTGTGAGCAGAAAATCCAGACTCAGACCAAATCTGAAGTCTGGGTTATAGTCAATAAACCCAGAGTCCCGAATGTACTCGTAGGTCACTCGACAGTTAGGACTATTATCCCAATATTCTTGCCACCTGCACCTAATCCTATCATCTACAAGCCTCCTGCTCCCTAAATATGCTCCTTCTCCACATCATCGTCGGAAATCCTATCATTCCACAGCAATGACACACACAAGCCCCTTCTTAACCTAACCCTTAATAAGGGCACCTAACAAAACCTGCTTAACATCCGTAGTGACAGTGCGACATACAGGCAAAACAAACAAGCATCATACAACGCTGAACCGGGAGAAGTTTTCGGGAGCCCATGGCAGTCGTGGCTGCTTCCTACCCTACAGCGGCTCCATATGTGGCACAGTCCACCCAACAAGCCACGACATATGGTGCGGACAGCACGCCTTCCGAGACCCCAACCACTCCTCAAAATTATGTG
>NW_017536735.1:0-1068 GCF_001853355.1 Bactrocera latifrons | reverse complement strand
TTCATTTTGAATATAGTGATATCTTACTCTCTCGATTACAGCTATTTCCTCTTCTTGTTGTTTACTGGCGTAAACACCGCTTACGTGATTATAGCCAAGTTAACAATTGCGCGCCAGTCGTTCTTCTTTTTCGCAGTTTAGCAGCAGTTGGAGATTCCAAGCCAGGCCTGCAAATGGTCTTTCCAACGCAGTGGAGGTCCTCCTCTTCCTTTGTTTCCCTCAGCGGGTACAGCGTCGAATACTTTCAGAGCTGGAGTGTTTTCATCCATTCGGACGATATAACTTAACCAACGTAGCCGCTGTCTCTTAATTCGCCGTGAATTATGTCAATGTCGTCGTATATCTCATACAGCTCATCATTCCAGCGAACGCGGTATTCGCCATGGTCAATTCGCAAAGGACCATAAATCTTCCGGAGCAGAACTAACGACGCGGGTGTTCAATAATATCAGCGGCATACGCTTGCAGCTGTACACTCTTATAGAAGATGGTACGTTCTCTATGCGCGACGTTGAGGAGGCTTATCCCACGGAAGTTGGCGCAGATTGTGGGGTCTCCCTTTTTACGGATTGGGCATAGCACACTTAAATTAAAATCGTTGAGCATGCTTTCGATCGAAAATATTTTACAAAGAAGCTGATGCATGCTCCTTATCAGTTCTTCACAGCCGTGTTTAAATGGCTCGGTCGGCAATCCATCAGCCCCCGGCGCTTTGTTGTTCTTCAAACGGGTAATTGCTTTTCGAACTTCTTCATGGTCGGGCAATGGAACGTCTGCTCCATCGTCATCGATTGGGGAATCGGGTTCGCCTTTTCCTGGCGTTGTGCGTTCACTGCCATTCAGCAGGCTGGAGAAGTGTTCCCTCCATAATTTAAGTATGCTCTGGGCCTGAGCTAAAATTACTTTTACCATTTAATGCTACTGCGAAATTAATAGATAAAAAGCCTTTCAAATGGTCATACTTTATATATATCACGGCAAAATCTTGGGATGACTGGATCATAAAGTCGATCTTAATAGCTTCGAAAAACTGCTAAATTGTTGTTGTGGTGCTGTCTAAAATGTGCA
>NW_017536734.1:0-1078 GCF_001853355.1 Bactrocera latifrons | reverse complement strand
AGGACCTCGCAGTGCACGCACATCTAAAACACTGGAGACGTGTCTTCCGTCTGTCACAACATGATCGATCTGGTTGGTGGTTTTGCGATCCGGAGACAGCTAGGTAGCTTGATGAATCTTCTTATGCTGGAATCTAGTACTACAGATAACCATATTTCGGGCCCCGGCGAAGTCGATCAGCCTCAACCCATTAGGGGTTGTTTCCTCGTGGAGGCTGAATTTACCGACCCTAGTGCCAAAGATACCTTCTATGCCCACCCTGACGTTAAAGTCGCCAAGCACGATTTTGACGTCGTGGCGGGGGCAGCCCTCATAAGTGCGCTCCAAGCACTCATAGAAAGTGGATTGTGGCTAAACGTTCATTCCCCGGAGTGAATGATAATACTCGGCGACGGAGTCTCTCTCCCGCCACGAATCCCACACCAAACTTGCGCTCCTTTATATGGCCACTGTAGTAAATGCCCGAAGGACCTTCTCGTCTCTGTCCTTGTTCCGTCCATCGCATTTCTTGAACGGTGGTGATGTCAGCCTTTATTTTCACGAAGATAGAAAGCAGCTGGACACCAGCACCTTTTCAATTGAGGGAGCGGACATTCCCATGATTTTTTTACAATGGAAAAACTGTGTATCGTGCAGTGTAGTGATAGTGTAGCACCAAATTTTCTTCACGAACGAATGTTAAAAGTGTCTAATGATTGTTCACCTACAATAAGAAGAGTAAAAAGATGGGTTGCTGAATTTAAACGTGATCGTACAAGCCTTGAACACGATCAACGTGAAGGACAAAAAGCGCTTCAACACCAGAAATCATAGCCAAATTCCAAGGTGTAGTTTTGGAAGATCGTCGATGGACTGAGAGAGATTTAGTAGAGGATCTACTCATCTCATTGGCTGTGTGAGCCATATTTTAAGTAAAATTTTGGGTTTTAGAAGGTGTGTGCACAATAGGTGCGGCATTCACTAACAATTGAACAGAAGCACATTCGAATGCGACTATCTCAGCAATATTTGAAGCGTTTTAAAAAGTATAAAGTGGATTTTGTGCGTCGATTCATCACGATGGATGAGACTTGGGTCA
>NW_017536733.1:0-1130 GCF_001853355.1 Bactrocera latifrons | reverse complement strand
TAGTAATACAAAGTAGTATTAGGGTAAGTATACAAAATAATATAATTCAATATTTTATAAGTTTTATAATTCATTCTTATTACTTTCAGCTTTAGGTTTAAATATATAAGTATATTGTCGCTTGACGCAACAAAGCCAACTAAAAGTGAAAAATTTAGAAAGGAAAGTTTAACTCCAGACAAAATAAGTTAGGGATAAATTAAAAATTTTAAAATAAAAAAGTAAATAATAGAAATATATAAATCATGCCAGTTAATCCTGCCAACCTCGTTCGGCCACTAATACTTAATGCACCCCAAGGGCCACCAGCACCTCCTGATCAGCCTCTTGCCTCTTCTAATTCATTCTCTATGGATGAGTTAATTACCGTAATCACAGGAATTGTGAACAATGCCTTAAGGACTGAAGGGCGAAACATGGTTCAAGCCGCCCTTAATCCAAATTCTAACTTTTCAAATTTAGCGGACATTACCATAGACTCAAGACTACCCGGGAATGTCTCTGAATTAGACAAAATACCGGATGTGGTAGGATGTCTTCTTGACTTTTCCGGAAATCCGGGAGAATTCACATCTTGGAGGAAGAGCGTGAGTAGGATCCTCCAGATATATGAGCCTCAAAGAGGTACCCCAAAATATTATGGAATCCTAAATGTCGTTAGAAACAAAATCGTGGGCAATGCCGACATTGCCTTGGAGTCCTATAACACTCCACTGGATTGGAAGGCGATCTCCAACGCGACCTTGGTACCCTTGAGTACCAAATGACCTCTCTCGTACAAGGTAGCAATACAATTCAAGAATTTTACCAAAAGGTATATTCCCATCTCTAACCAATTCTGAACAAACTGGGATGTATGGAAATCGGCGCAGAAGACATGCATCTTCTAACTCGTTCGTGGACTCAAAGGAGATCTACCGAGACTCCTTGRAATGAGGGAACCAGCAGATCTCCCTCAGGCACTCCATTTGTGTCTCAAACTAGAGAATCAAACCTTCAGGTCACATTATGCCTTGAGCAATAATAACAATATCAGCAGGAAACCACAAGAGTTTCGTCCACCACTACCTCCCAGAAGGATGAACAATGAGTTTTACCCCGAATTGGCATACATGCCCCAACCAAGGTTG
>NW_017536732.1:0-1077 GCF_001853355.1 Bactrocera latifrons | reverse complement strand
CGTGTTATAATTAAGACCATAAACTAAGTATTGGAAGAAGGAAAACAAAAAAGTGAAAACCATATTTTCGCAGACGTTTTTATAAAAAATGTAAATTTTGGTGAACATTTCTCGAATTGTTTTTGTTTAATAGTTATAATTAAACAAAACAAAAATCTTTCGTTATAGACCTGGTAAATTATGTCACGAAGACCTATGTGAAATTCCATTAAGATCGGTTGAGTAGTTCGCGAAAACTCTTGGCAACCCATTTTGAAAACCAAGTTTCGGGAAAAACGCTTCTTAAGTTTTAAGTGACTGTAGCTAACTTCAATTCGCCAAGCGTTACTCTCTAGCAAATCGAACTAACAAAAGCAGTTGCTCAAACAAACGGCAAGATGGGTTGCGAGTAGTCCGCTCAGTGGGCCGATTACGTTGACCATAAGTTGAGCGAAGCGTGTAAACATTCTTTACAAAACGTGAATTTTCTTATTCAAATTGAACGATTTGTAAACGTTTTTCAGGTTGTCTTTCTATGATGAAATTTCAAACAATACTGAACAAAAATACATACAGCTGTGTTCGAAATAATAGGAGTGCCCCTGAGAAAAATATTTAATCCTAAAAATTTATCATGTCAGAACATGGACGCCAAACGCTTTCCAAGAAATATTTCTAACGGTATTTCGCGAGTAAAACAGAAAGCATAAACTTCAGCTGTTTACATTATTTGCAATGTTGTGAGTTCATATCTGTGTCGATCACTGTATTGAGCTGTTCATAAAAATAGGAGTGTGAGCTACCAAGTGGTATAATATATTTTTATTTAAACAAAATCTGTAAAAAACAAAAAAGTAAGTACAACAAAATAAAAACGGTGATATTTTTTAAAGGATAAGTCATTTATTTTAATTAGTGGGTAGAGGAAAGCACTGCCGCGACGAAAAGCGTGAAATCATTAAAAATCTTCGAAAAAACGGGAAAACGTATAAAGAAATAAAAGTAATACTCGGGTGTTCTGACCAAATGATATCAAATGCCTTATCCTACAAAAATAAACCCGAAACTCGTGGACGAAAACGTAAAACTACGAAAAAA
>NW_017536731.1:0-1072 GCF_001853355.1 Bactrocera latifrons | reverse complement strand
AGCTGATAAATCCACCGACTATTCACTTTGGAAATGTGTATAAGAGACAGGCCTTATGTACGTGAGTGATAGTATTACCTCAGCTTTAATATTTGCAAGTTGTAAAAGTATGGAATTTTCGGTTATACCCAAACTTAGCCGTTCCTTACTTATTATAACAAAAAGTTGTATTAAGAAACTGCATGTATTATCTAAACATTATCCAATACCTAGCATTGGCATACAATATATGTAAATACATTTAGATTACATTCAAACACCGTTATTTTGCTCTAACTTCACAGCTTTGACTCTACACAAACTAAGTACTTAATTAATGGAGTCTCATTTGGCACAACTTTGCTGTGAACATGAAARGTTCATAGAAATATCGATTCTTAATTATAATCCGAATAGTAATAAGACTCATCGAATGCACTGCAACAACTTTTAATGCATTTTCTTTGACGAAGCGAACATACGTAGTGGCCTTTCGGCGGAAAACTTTGCAGACTCCAAAGTGAAGAATATAGAAAAGCAAAAAACAGAAAAAAAGGAGCGAAAATGCAAATGCAAGTAAATAAAACTAATTAAACTGCTTCCTTCATTTGTGCGCTTAATTCGATTTCGAATTTATTCCGGCAACGAAATGACAGCCAACGAGAGAAGCAAGCACAAATACGAGTGTGCGACTAAAAAGCATATGACGGATAAAGTTAATGAAGCAGGAAAAATTACTAATAACTTCATAAATGAAGGCCAAAGTGGCATTTTCAAGTTTTTTCAACTTCTTTTTGGTTTCAATATTCGGCGTCACTTTTTGCTGCTTTCACTCACACATATATGTACATGCATATATGATGGCTTCTTAATGGGGGTCAGGAAAAACGGTGTTACGTTTCAGCAAGCAGACGACACGTATAAAACCGTTAAATGGACATCAACATGATTGCTGGCGTTTTTCATATAATTTATAGACTTTCAATTATTTATCTGACGCCATTATCGTGGGGCAAAGCCATAAAACAAAAAAAGCTGCAGAAAGCTTACACCACGAATGTGCTGATAAATTGACTGGAAATTAGTAAATGGC
>NW_017536730.1:297552-328696 GCF_001853355.1 Bactrocera latifrons | reverse complement strand
GTGAAGTAATAGTAGTAGTTCTAAGATATGTTATTTTCTTATACAATCTCGGGATATTAAAAGTATTTTTATATGGGGAGTAAGGGGAGTTATCATCCAATATCATACTATTGGTAGAAGTTATTACAACATTTGGGCTAGGCGAACTTGGTTTTTGTAGCTTTTGTGGTTTAAGAGTTACAGGGTTTGTACGGAAAGTAATACGACTGATTGTCTTCCGCCGCGACTGTACTTCGGAGCGTGCGCGCACCGACTGTATTCAGTAGATTGCTTTCCTAGCTAAACGAACGAGCGGCTGGTCAGTTGTCTCCGAGCACTTGGAGAGTCAGGACAAACATTTTTGAGCGAAGTGATTCTGTTAGTAGTGCCAGTCGAAATTGCAGATTTCGTTAGAGCAGAGGTACGCAATTAAATTGTGTATGAAACTAGGTAAATTTGCGACAGAGACGTTTGATATGATCAAGCAGGCTATCCAGATGCTGTTTTAGCAATAAGTGGTATATTTCGGTGACACCAGGCCTATTTGCATTGTCGGAAGAGGTCGCTGATGAATGACCAAATCCAAAGTGACAACGATGCTCATCGTCTTTTTTGACATCAAAGTTATCGTCCACCATGAATTTGTTCCTCCTGGACAAACCGTCAACGCCAAGTTTTATGTGGAAGTCCTGGAGTAACTTAAACGAAAAGTAAATCGGGTCCGATAAGACATCGCAGCCGATTGGAAGTCGCAACGCAGCGCCCGATTCACTGTTTTTCTTGTGAACCTAACCAAGGCCGCCATCCCAACGCTTTCACAGCCGCTCTCCATCCTTGCCTGAAAAAACTGATGAAACATTTTGAAACGGCAGAGGGGATCCAAGCAGCATGAACCTCGGCTCTCAAGGCTATTCCGGAGAATGCCTTCTGTGACACCTTCGATGCTTGGAAATCGCACTGCCAGTGCTGCATCCACGCAGAAGGAGCCTATTTCGAAAGTTTTTAAAGAATTGTTGGTACATTTTTTTAATGTTCTTTTATTTTTCTACTCAATTTATTGTTCAAAAATTTCTCTTCAATCGAAAATATCTCACAAGCTTGTGAAGTTACCAGAGATATGTGTTTAAAGCTACCATATTTCCTGTATTTAAATATTTTTTATAATTATAATTGTATATTAAATTTGTACATCCTTCAGAATCAGAAAAGTTTCCTTAAATACTAACAGTTTAATACATTTAGTGTATGAAAAATTAGGCTATCCAGTACTTTCTAACTCCCCTTCGTAACTGTTTAATTTCTTTCGCATAGTTTTGTTTACTTCATCGTCATCCTCTCTTCATCTTATTACTGCTAGCCTGAATGCCTTCTCCTTTCTTCGCAATAATCTCGAATTCCTGAGCGATGACATGCGTAACATTGACAATTTCAAACGATTGTTAAAAACCTGTTCCTGTTTGAGAGCTTCCATGTCCGATTCACTTTGAATTTTGCTTTCCGAGATTAGTGTGTCAGTGACTAAGATTTTTGACTTTATCAGTGGCAAACCGGGATGTCTGTCCCGTCGTCGTCCGATCGTTCGCTTGTTACGGATCCTTAACTGCATCAGATGCAAAAATAGAGTGTAGCTCAATGTGGGCTTATGAATCTTCGCTAAATTTGTATTTGTGGTCATTTTATATTAGTTATGCTTTCGTCTCTAAGGATAAGATGTAACTGATACTGTTCCAGTAGAACGGGCAAATTTTTATACAGATCTGACAGGTAACAAATACTTAGCTAGGAATATTTAATATAGATCAAGTACCACTTTTCTTCAGCTTGAGCTCAGGTACGGCTTTCTGGCAGATTCGCAACTAAGCTAGGTGTTCAGGTATGCCAGATCATAAGTTTTAACTTAACACAATGGGTGATACCTGTGTCTTTGAAAAGGACGTTAATATGCTCTTGCAACATGTTTGCTATAGAGTGTAATTGGTTTGTTCACCTGACTGCTGTTTGGTGTTCATAGCAATAACTAAGCGTTAGTGTTAAGCTGTGGTTTTAATTTTTTTTAAGTGAGCATATTCCACTACGTTTAAAAAATCTAACTCCCAAGCCACTTATGCTTAACTGACCAAATTTGCCAAGAGCAAGCTTTCTAGAACAACACCTGCTCGTATAAACGAAATCAGATGATAACTGCGCCAATCCTTCATATAAAAATGTTGTGAAAAATTATTAAAAGTGCTATAGGTACGAAGAATGCCTGTCTACCGACGCACGTAGACCATTATGAGGCCCATTGTTATACGCCGGAATTACTATTCCTTCACTCTATTGTATTTTCTCTGAACGACGCGAATTTCTCATAAAATTCATCAGTGCAAAAAGCTTTATTTCCTATAGTACCGGAAAGCAGTGTTGTGTCTTGTTCGATAGAAAGTTTAAAGTTCTTTCAAATCATCCGAATGAGGCGGTTTATTCTTAGCTCAAGTACAGCAGTCTCAGAACTACATAATATTCTGATTAGTAACCATTCTTACGGAGACGCTGCAACTAAACTATCACAGATATCGTTATGGAGAAAAGTTAAGGGGTCAGTAGGATAAACTGGCATAGAAATTTGGCTTATAGAAATTTTTATTCTACAATAGAACTTTTTCATATATATTAAGGTATATCGTGGAGTGTATAAATAATTTTCTCGGAAATTTTTGATGACATCTGCCGGAGAAATGGCTGGGTGAATGAAAAGCTTCTTTCACTGGCGTATACGATTTCACATATATTTTGTCATAACATTGTCAATAAATTATGAAAAAACGATAGCCAGGCATTTTGTGAACATTAAAAAAAAAAAAAATTAAGCAAATCTGTTGAGTGCGACCGGAATCATGTCCGCCAGTTTAAAAAAGTGTGTAGTTGAGAAAAACGCGTTTAAAGTTTGAGGTACTGAAAAAACTTACAAAGGTGGACATAAAAGTTGAAAAATTGACATACCCCTAACCGGCTATGCCTGCTTTTCGAAGCCTTCCAATGGCAAAGTGGGTTTCCACATTAATTATAGGGGCATAAGGGAACAGAAAATCCAAAAAAAAAAAAACAAATTGAAAAAGATTATCCTACTGACCCTTTAAAGTAATATATATATCAAAGGCGGTCAAAAGCCCAGATACAAGTTTAAAACATTTCAGACCAGTCTCTCCTTCCATATCTCTTAAATACGCTGGAGAGCAGGAAATAGAAATTCATAAGAAGTTATTAAACCCAGAAAAATTATCTGTTTCGCAGCATTTTTATTATAAAGGAAAACCCACAGAAAAAGCACTAAGATCAGTGATAGCAGAGATTGAAAAATCTGTGGAGGTTAAAAAACACAGTCTAGTTGCCTTCTTGGACATCAAAAAACTTCCAGTCTGGCGCTATACCAGAATATTAAATTATATAAATCGTTGGGCCGCATTGTGCGGATCAGAAGTTAGGCCTCATTGCTAAATGGTACCAGACTAACAGTTGAAGATAAGGCAAATTAGTTAGGATTAATTTTAGACAGCAAGCTTTCAGAAAACGAACTTAGCCGATAGGGTGAAGAAGGCAGCTTCAGTACTTTACAACCTCGGGTAGCTCTTTGGTTCTACACAGTAGTCGTTAGTAGTGGTTAGACCGTTTATGAATTATGGTATCTTGGTATGGTGGCCAATAATAGAAAAAATACGCAGTAAGGCCTATGGAAGGAATATGAAAAGCAGCTAGTATAAACATCAGTGGAGCTCTTTTTAACAAAAAGTTCGATTGTCATTTGCTAATCGAATATTCGGTATAAAATGCCAAGAGAGACAAATATAAATACTTTAAACTACGATTACTATTTTCATTTTCTGTCATCGCAACAGAAGGGAAGCGTTTGTAGGAATACCAGTATGCAGTAGCAAAGTTTCACGTAGTTGGACCTATCAATATTACAATTATTTATACTACATACTACTATTTATGCCACAATTTCCATTTGAAGACTATTATGCCTGTTGTTGCATATTTGGGTCATTCGCAAGTCGAAAGGTACAAACGTAAACATATAAATACACACGAGTACATGTAACTACATGTATACCAATTTACGGTTATAACTGCTGAATTTCACAAAATATACGATAAATTGGTGAGATAATTATGATTTGGGCAAAAATGCAGTTTTGGTTGAAATTGTGACAACCAATCGAATTGCCAGCTATTGGTTGTGGATTTTTTTGTTATTAGTGTAAAAATTTTGTATTTGCGGTGACATTTTGACGTGCTGGGTATACAGAGAAATATCGATATATTGGCAATACGAGGGAACGCTTTTCTTTGAATATAATTTCATTTATGGAGTTCCAGTTAACTTTTACATACTTTCTAATTTGCTTTGAATTGGAAATTATAGAAATATATGGATTGCGTATTAAAATAATACAAAACATAAGCTTAGTGAAGAATAACATCTTTATATTAATTATATATTATAGTAATTTTGTAACAACCAAACCATGTCCAGTTCCATTTTTGAGATAGCGATCTGAAATTTAGAAAGAGTTCTTTCTTCGTAAAGAAGCTGCATATTTATTAGAACCGGGCCACTATAGCATATGGCTATGAGAAACATTAATGGAACAGCTTGTCATGGGCAGGTCAATAATATAATATCAACACTGGGAGTATCAACGATGTGCAGATCTGCTTTTCACACCAGAAAGAAGCGTGTTATCTATACTTCGCTGGATCTTAACAATAAATAAAATGCTGTTAGATGTAGAAAGGAAGATGTGACGATTTCGGTTAGCGTTTGAGTTTTCTCAAATACCTTCGCCAATCTTATGCAAACAATAATCAACGACATAACTCTATGGGCCGTACTGTGCGGACTGCTAGCAAGACAGAGCATGTATTGTTAACTAGGAAACACAGATTTCTAATAAGTGGCACAAGGCTAACGATAGAAGGGAAAGTAATCTACTTGGAATTAATTTTAGATAGGAAGCTTTCATGGTAAACAATTTTATACGCTAGGGTAAAGGAAAAACTACACCACTTTACACTTGTAAAATGTGCGTCCCAAATGGAGACTAACGCCTCGCCTAACTCATTGGTTCTACTCAGCAGTTGTACGAAAAACAAATCCGTGGTAAGACCTATGGAAAGCATACAAGAGCTGCTAGTATATCCCTCAGTGGTGTTCAACAACGCCAAATTAGGCCCTGAACGTAATTTTACAGTTACAGCCCCCAGAAACTTTTAGATTGACGGAATCCTCCCTATTAGTCAACTGTAACAAAGGGCATTCTAAGATGTATACTTTTAATTTTCGAAATATTATAGACATGAACTTTAATTCGATTCCCAATTTTGCCTACTCTTATAGAGAAAAGAGGAGAGGTGAACACCGACACAGGACTAAGCATCCATACGGTTGTGTTTAAATTAGAAAATCGGGTGTGAGTTGGTGTCAGTTAAAGAACCGACAACAAAAGATATACTTGTATACATACAGATACTCAAGCGACTTTGCAATCACCAGGATTTTATGAAATATAGCGACATAATGACTTGATTTCTTTGTGGATGTTGGACCCAGGATAAACCTGCAATGGGTTCCACATATATTGGTTTACCTTTGTAACTGTTGTTGTAACTGTTGTTGTAACACTTGAATCCAGAACAGGAACTATTTATGAGTAGACACCAAGAAACTTTAACAGGAGGTTCAAAGAGGACAAAATAGATTCGTAGCGGTGGTTTCACATGTAGTGAGATATCCACTCGACCTACTTACCTATCAACAAACAGATCATTAACAAGTAAGGAAGGGCTAAGTTCGGGTGTCACCGAACATTTTATACTCTCGCATGATAAAGTGATAATCGAGATTTCAGGCGTGGTTGTGAACCGATTTCACCCATATTCGGTACATATCATCAGGGTGTTAAGAGAACATTATATACCGAATTTCATTGAAATCGGTTGAGTAGTTCCTGAGGTATGGTTTTTGGTCCATAAGTGGGCGACGCCACGTCCACTTTCAATTTTTAAAAAAAGCCTGGATGCAGCTTCCTTCTAACATTTCTTCCGTAAAATTTAGTGTTTCTAACGTTTTTTGTTAGTCCGTTAACGCACTTTTAGTGATTTTCAACATTACCTTTGTATGGGAGGTGGGCGTGGTTATTATCCGATTTGTTTTTTTGAACTCTATATGGAAATGCCTGAAGAAAACGACTGTATAGAGTTTGGTTGACATAACTATAGTAGTTTTCGAGATATGTACAAAAAACTTAGTGGGGGACGGGGCCACGCCCACTTTTCCAAAAAAATTTGGCCCTAATGCGATCCTTTGTGCCAAATTTCGTTTTAATATTTTTATTTATGGCTTAGTCATGACACTTTATAGGTTTTCGGTTTCTGCCATTTTGTGGGCGTGGCAGTGGGATGATTTTGCCCATCTACGAACTTAACCTTCTTGTGGAGCCAGGAAATACGTGTATCAAGTTTCATCATGATATCTAAATTTTTACTCAAGTTACAGCTTGCTGATCACTTTGGTATATATAACCTTATATCTGACTCTTTTAGTTTTAGGACTTACAAACAACCGTTATGTGAAGAAAACTATAATACTCTCTTTAGCAACTTTGTTACGAGAGTATAAAAATCATGCCACAAGGGCTTACATTTTTTTATTTCAGATATTACCTTCACAAAATTAGGTATGGAGCATTATCCAAGAAAATCGATCAAAATAAAGCTCTTGTATGATAAACTTTTTAATGGCCTAATTCACCAACACAAAATTTTTTTCTTAAAAATACTTGATTATTATTGTTCAGTTTATATAACTACTAAAACTAAATTTACATAAATATAAATACGATTTCTCATACATATATTATTCGAAAATATTTATTACAATTCGCTAAATATTATAGCATTTGAAATTGCTTTTATAAAACGTAAACGGTTTATATTTACTTACAAAATATTTGATCTGAAGCCGAACAACTGAAATAAATAGCAAAACGTTTGACAGAAAAATAAAAGGCAATCAAACGTAATATTTTGTATATAAAGCGAGTGCTAAGCATTCAATAGTTGAGCGCTACCACTAATAGCCTGCCGAAATGGAAAAAGGATTCCTAGCTGAAATATACTTCTATGTTAAATTTATTAGAATTTAATTGGTGGTGGGTGGAGATCCAAAAGCTCCCTTAGGATTAGAAAAAACCTCTCCGAGATATCAAGAGTGACATCTTTAATATATTGCTGAATAAAATAATACGAACTGCAGAGGTAAATAGAGAAGGCACCATTTTCTATAAGAGTCTACAGCTGCTGGCGTACGAGGATGTTATTAATATCTTTGGCCTCAACATCTGCGCTATTAGTTCAGCTTTCTCCAGAATGGATACGGCAGCGAAGCAAATGCGTCTGGTAGTGACCGAGGGCAAGGCGAAATATCTTCTGTCATCAAACAAACAATCGTCGCTCCCGACTTGGCTCCCACGTAACAGTCGACAGTCATAACTTCGAAGTAGTAGATAATTTCGTCTATCTTGGAACCAGCAGTAACGCGAAAAACTACGCCAGGCTCGAAATCCAACGCAGAATTACTCTTACCAAGAGGTGCTTCTTGGTACTGAATAGGCAATTGAGAATTAAAGTCCTCTCACAAGGAATACTCTACAAGTCCCGCACCCTTCCCGTCCTGCTATATAGTGCATAGGTATGGACGGCGTTACGAGTTTTCGAGAGGAAGGTTCGAAGCATGGAACGGCGAGTTACCGTACGCGATTTACGCGACATTGACTTAGTTCAGCAAATCAAGAGATACCGGCTACGCTGCCTAGGTTATGTTGCCCGGATGGAAGAGACAACTCCAGCTGTGAAAGTTTTCGTTTCAGAACCCATCGGTGGAAGCCGAAGAAAAGGAAGACCTCCACTTCGTTGAAGAGATCAGGTCGAGAGGGATTTAGCTGCACTTGGTTTCTCAAATTGGCACCAAATAGTGAAAAGAAGAAAATACAGTTTGTAGAACGGTGTTATTTCCTCTGTAGCATTGTTCGACAGACTTTACTTCGAAAGTGGGAGGAGAGATTACCAAAAATTATTTTCAAAATGAATGCATTCTCATTAGTTTTGGTAGTGAATCGTATTACTTGCGAGATTACTTAACGAGTCGGTGAGTTCGAAATAATTTCTTCTCATAGGGTCGGTTTTTATTGAGACAGGTTGGGTGCCGTGAAAATGGTCATTGTAGGACTTTCGGCGTCATTTCTGAATTAAAGACGAAACGTGGTGCTACTGGTGTACACCCAACTCTAAGGAATTGTCGGAACAGAATATTTCAGCAGGCGAAAATGTTCCAAAGAGGCGAAGACTCTGCTATTGACCCGAAAGATAATGACTATTAGACTACTTGCAGGAGAGAATAACTGTCACAGGCGCTATTAAGTCGAAGATTTGCGTGGTGGTGATCATCAAGTGGTAATACCTCTTGAAGTAATTTCGAGGAATGGTGCGAGTTGACAATTCTTGAATGGATACAATTTCATGCCCATTCCGGTTACTCAGGCCCGACTGTCGTGGGAACGGTCTTTTGGTATATTCGAATGTATTTAATTTATGATATGTTATTAGCTTTCTTGACGGGATGGAATTATTGCGCAGCTTTACTAAGTTGTCAAATGTGTCCTTCGCCTTATTGCCTACAATTTGATTTAACCCATTTAATTTGGATAAAAATCACACTAAAGCTCTGCGCCAAGTCAAAAATGCTCACTCATTTCGCTCCATTTTTATTGCTGTAATTTTTCGATTACTGCAGCCGATGAAGTATGCGTGCGAGCAATGAATGGAATTCCTGTAATATTTCAAAGGGATGGCGCTGGCACATTGCAAACGCCTCGACGATTTCTCTCCGCAATATCGACAGCATAGCAATTTCGTCTTGCAGTTGACAGCGGCATTATTAAGCTAGGCAACAACAACAACGACAACAGCAAAGCGTTGGATGTAATGCAAAAACTGCTGTGAACTGCAATTGTCACTGACGCTCCGGCGCTTATCCGAGCAACGCAAGCCAAATTCATGAACACGCACGGCATTATGCGCCCAAGCCCCACTACACCGCTTTATATGTATGCTCATGCATGTAGCTTTTAAGAATTCATATTAACGAACGTTAACAAATTTTGTTGTTGGCTGCTGTAACTGCACTGCTCAAAAAGTCAGCGCCCACATGCAGCCTCACTCCCACAGACACACACACATATACATATACATTAACATATGCACGCACACTAAACGCTCTTAGAACTCATATGTATAATGTTGAAATGTTCTCGTTGCTGTCTCATGCGCACACGCCCACACATACTTGTACGAAAGTATAGATGCACTGACACTTACCTCCCAAAATCCATTTCCGGATGCTGTTGTCACATCACTATATGCCAATACGGCTGCTGTACGACTACTCCGGAAATCGAATTTAATATTAAATTCTTCGGCGTGATTTATGGGCCACCAAATGTGAGATGTTGCGAAGGGATACGTAATGGGTATGACGTTGACTTCGTTCTCTAGGAATTCGGCCTCGAGGACACCTAGAAAATAGCAATAGTCATTGGCAATTTCACAAATATATCACTGTCTGACTACGTACACAGTTATATACTACTGAATATGCGCATAGGAAATTGTATATTAGACTTTTCATCGAGCAATTTTCGTTTTAGCGTGCATATGTGCGCAATTAAAGTATGATTTATGCGAGGCGGCCGACAAGCGCATGTGAAATAAGCACGTTTTATGATTGATCTGTGCGTTCCGTTGTAGATAATCAAATGCAACATGGTGCTCAGATAATACACATAAATAAATCTAAGTGTTCTTTGTGTTGAGTATGGTTAGATCGGAAAGAGATAGAAATAGAGAGTGAGCAAATATGACCCACTTTCTACGTGCCCGTTTTAAGTTTGCAAGAAAGTCAAAGTGCAAAGTATATATTGGTCCATATGTAAGGTATCTAAATGAAACTCAAAACGCATTTTTCCTAGTAGTGGTATGGAGAGGGGGATGGGGTCATGTGCAGAAGTTCACGCAAGTGAGGAAAACTCTCTGGTTGAGTTGAGTACTCCTAGTGAGAGTAAAGAGATATGAGCGCTGTCCCGCCAATGGAGCAAAGAAGGTAACTTTGGCACAACGGTCTGTAAATTTAGCCTCCACGAGGAAACATCCCGAATTGGGTTGATACTGAAAGTTTGACATCGAGGAGCTGCAATCACAACAGTCAGCCGAACGATTTTCTGTTCTGTGTTGGAGAGACCGAAGTGTCTAAGTACGAAGAACTTGACAAGTTGGGTGACAGAGGTAATGCTCACAAATTCTACGAAAAAATGTGGCTACTAACAGAAAGCTTCTAAACCATACTCATGTAGAACCCCCAGAAGTGATCTAGTGGCCGATGCTGAGAGCATACTGGAGTTATGAACGGAACACTTTTTCAGCCTACTGAATGGCAGTGAAAGCATAACATCAGGAGGTGGGGAACCCGATTCCTCAATTAATGACGATGGAGCAGACATTTCATTGTCCGACAACGAAGAAGTGCGAATAGCAATTACCCGACTGAGGAACAAAAAAGCGGCGTTGCCGATGGATTGCCTACCACTGCCATTCAAATAAGCCGACTGACTTTAATCTGTTAATGTTGGTGAATATATGTGATATTCCAATGTAATTTTATCACGTATATCTCATTATGAAGCAAAATATAGTCAGGCGGTCAAATGAGCATACGACCTAAAATATAAGTGTATGATATACCAAATATGATTATAATCTTTTGACCCTTTCGTTGAGTAATAAGCGTTGTCTAGTTTATATTGGATAGTTTTCATTGATTTCCGATATGGTATCCACCTCACAGAAAGAGTTAGTATAGTCTTATCTTTAAAGACTGCAGTACTTAATGCGGAAGAAGTATCGAAGATACGATTGAAACAGAACTTGTACAAATTCAACGACTGCGATGAAATTTATATACTTTTTATGTATACAATTTATGCAGATGTCAGTGATAGTATCGTACAGATGAAGAATCTTAAGTCCACACCATTTTTACGTTCGCAATGATAATATTTCGAATTTCATAAATATAATCGTGGAATTCAAAAGCTGGAGAAGTAGATGAGCTTACAATTTTTCTTAGATAATTTGCCCTCACATCTTTTAGAGATTGAAGTAAGTTTCAACCAATCAAATGCAGTTTTTTATACTCTGCACACTTTCGCTTTTTATTTTAACACTTTCCATGGTATACTAAAGTATCTAAGTCTTGAACTTTGGACGATCTTTTGAAAATAATACAAAACAGAATGAAAATTCTAAAATGAAATAATCGACTGTATGAACTTTATATATTCAACAAAGTTCAGTGAAAACCAGCAACTGTAATGGATGTCTAACGTCGACTAATTAAACTCGAACTCCATGGTGGGAAAGCAGGTGAGTGAATGACATGAATTCATATGAATTGGCATAACGTAAGAGTAAATTTCGTATTCACGACTACTGTATCATTCACAAGTAATGTGAAACCACAATAAACTGGTTCTAAAATATTCGAAAACAAGTAAGGAAGGGCTAAGTTCGGGTGTCACCCCTCCTCCCTAGTGCGATCCTTTGTGCCAGATTTCATTTTAATATCTTTATTTATGGCTTAGTTATGACACTTTATAGGTTTTCGGTTTTCGCCATGGTCGGCAGTGGGTCGATTTTGCCCATCTTCGAACTTAACCTTCTTATGGAGCCAAGAAATATGTGTACCAAGTTTCATCATGATATCTCAATTTTTACTCAAGTTACAGCTTGCAGGGACAAGTTACAGCTTGCACGGACGGACGGACAGACATCCGGATTTCAACTCTACTCGTCACCCTGATCACTTTGGTATATATAACCCTATATCTAACTCTTTTAGTTTTACGACTTACAAACAACCGTTATGTGAACAAAACTATAATACTCTCTTTAGCAACTTTGTTGCGAGAGTATAAAAAACTGAATTCTCGCGTTATAAACAATAATTTATTTTAAAAGCACTGTTGCTATTCACTTACCGTGATAGTGCACTTTTGGATTACTCTTTTGTAGTTCATATAAAATCGATACATCATTATAGTAGACATATTTAAGGCTGCCAACGAAATTGTTCTGTGATAGTAAGCCCTTCTTCTTGTGTAAATCGGGGCCGCCGCCGAAGTAAATTTCGGGATCGAATAGCAGATTGGCGCTTGATGTCGCCGGTATATCGAGCACTTTCATTTGCTGATCAAGTATGATACGCACTGTGCGTCGCTCATGGTGAATGGTTAAATTATGCCAATTACTACGTGTCAACTCATCAGTGAGCACTGTCGACAGCACGTTATCACCGAAATCCATTTCCACATGAATTGATTGATTTTTTATTGAGGCGGCGATGTATTGATGTTTCAGTGATTCGCCGCTGGCATAGAAAAGCGCTGAATCGTCGAACTGTGTGCGAAACATGAGGCTAATGCGGGTGTTCGAAGAGTGCACTCGATCCTTCCAGTCGTAAATGCGATACGAGACATAGCTAGAGCCACGTAGAGTCATTATCGTTGCCGCTGTGTTGGTGGAGGAAATATAAAAATGAATAAAATTTAGTTAAATGATTATAAAGGTAAGTGGTGAATGATTCAAATTGTATGTGCTAGTAATTGTATCATATTTGGAGGCTATCTTAAAAAAAATTAGATTTAACAGCTCAACAGCCATCAACTTTTTATGAGCATTGACAAGAGTTCCATGTTCAACGCCATGTCTACATTTGGTATCCCTGCAAAACTCATTTAATATAGAATGACGTTGAGCACAACCAACAGATCCGCCAAAACACCTCTCCTAAGACTTTCGATATCTTTCGGGCACTTTCTTCAATAACAGATACACCGCAATAGCACTATCTAGTATAAGAGGACAAGGTACGCACATGTTATTGACATCGTAAACCTTAACGTAGAAAAAGAAGCGAAAGAGTTTGGTCAAGAGAAAGTACCAGAACTCCACATAAAAATATTCCTCGCGACTTGTGAGCTACGTTGTTGTTGTTGATGTTATAACAGATACCAATTCCCGGATGGTGAGAATTAGATAAGCGGTCATCGATGTCAGCCAACGGTAGACTCAGGAAACGTACTGTTGGTGTGGGTCTGGTCTAGATAACTAGGTGTTTAACCTGCTGAAGTATCTAGAACGAAGCTCCGCAATTCCCACAATAGCCGGTTCTACGTTATGGGAGTTGATCCGGATTTTATCCGGCCTTGTTGGCAGCTAAGAATTTGAACGACTTTTTCTATTTTAGGACCGGCATAAGTATCGCCAAAAAGCTAAGCTTGCAGATCAAATGCAAAATAACTCTGGTCTATGGCTGCTATTTTGGAATCGGTAGGAAATTGAGCAGCAGATTCCTCTCCCGAAAAACAAAAAATTATGCTCTATAAGTGTCTTGTGGTTTCCGTCGGAAACATGGTTGATAACGAACCGAGATCAAAAAGCATTCGAGAGAACTCTTTTTTGCAAGGTGTTCAAAGCCGTTCGTGCAAACGATGTGTGGCGAAGCGGAACGAACGACGAACTGTTTGAGCTCAAGAGCGACATGGATAAAGTTGAGCGCATTAAAAACCCACGAATGCCCTTAACCTGTACTATCGTTTAATCTCTCTAAATTTAAATCTCTTGAGAGTTTGATCGAAAAGTCTTCAATTTTTTTGCTTTTTATTTCTTTGTTTTAAATGTATATAAAAACCACAAAGATAAGGGTTGGGGGACAGCAGAGACAATGAGAAGTTTTTTTGTTTACAAATTGTATTAAATTTTCAAATTATTAATTTGAATTATATTTCAGACGTCAATATAAGCTTTGAGACCGCTGTTTACGACAATAATCTCCTTTCTGACTTTGCCATTTTTTGTGCCATAGTCCTGCGCGCATTCCAATACTCGATGGCCAGCAATTAACTCACCGAAGGCTACACGCTCGCCATTGAGGACAGGCATGGGTTTAAAGCTAATCGTAAAATTGAGCAATCCATATGGAAAGCCATTAGTTAGATAACATTTGGCAAACGAAAGTATGCAGGAACCGGAGTCGTGTCTTATCATGTTCATTTCATGCTGGAAATTTGATTTGCTCAAAACGCGATTTTTGACAGTGATCTCTCCCTCGAGCCACAAACCGGGAAAAATACGTATAAATTTGAATAAGTCTGACTTTTTTTCGGAGCATGTGCGTGCAAACTCCAATACCATTTCGGGGCAAGCTTCTGTGTAGAGTTGTATGACAATGCGTCCTAATGGCCGGATGTCTTTCACTTCCAAGTCTAAGAAAACTTTTGGATGCAGCAATTGGTCCATGAGCAATTTCTCACGAATTTTTAGACTAACATGCGACCGCTCAAACTTCAAACGGCTGCTGCTGCGTGCCGAAATTGGTATGCCAGACTTCGATAGCATCGGCTTGACACGCAAGAGGCGGCAGCCCAGAAACTGATTCTCCGTTTCAATATCATCAATGCGACGCAAGAAATGATGCAGCTTGGTTTGTGAAATACGCTTGTGCGTGTTGTAGCTATTGCTCAAGCCGTGCGTACGTCGTATTTGATTGAGTCTCTCCAGCAGCTCTATATTTTCTTTAATGATACGCTTTAAAGCGTACTTGTCGTCACGCATGCCTCTCATATTTAGGTAGACATCCTTTTTGATGTGAGGTGGACCAATATCGACGGCGCTGGAAATTTTACTGAGCGCTTCCTTGTGTTGCTTGTACATGAGTTTTTGCGTAAAAGAACCGCGAAAGAGGCTGCGCTGTCGTTTACCCATTTTGTGCATATATGAGGATTTATGATATCTGACTGCGTTGATGAATGGTGATGATTTTCAAGTGAGCCTTGGTTTGGTTTGAGACACGACAAAATTTGACTTCAAATATATCAATTCCGCGAAACAATTGAACGAAACAGGGATGAAGGCACATAAATATTTCGAAATCAAAGTGTCACAATCATATTGTTTTTGGCGTTGATGTATTTTGATTAAATGTAAGTCGTTGCTTATTTTTGTTGTGTGAGCTGATTTGTTTGTTTTTAATTTGATCCATTAACTGAATTTTTTCAAAATGTTTAATGACACTTGTTATAATTGACAATTTTCGAAATATTCCTTCATTTTTGTTTGCCAGAGTTCAACAATTTTAAAAGACTACAATTTTGCCAAAAAGATTGAGTAAAAAATTTGAGAATTGAGCTATTTACATGGCAGATAAACCGTTCATATACGGGTGAATCCATCAACTTTACCATTCGGATATTACTGAACTCCAAATGTACATAAATGCTTTACATTTATCAATTTCCTTTTGTGCACCTGTCCCCACGGAATGATGCACTGGATAGTGTATCGATCGCAAAGTTCGATAATTTAAGCATACATGCGTGTTTAAAATTTTCCATTTGGTTTTCTCATTTAGGTACGGTGAGCCAAAATTAACCGGCGCGATACTAAACACAACCCTATCGATCGTGAGGCCACATAATCTGTTGAAATTCGCATCAAGTGCAGGCAACCTAAAGGACCGTTAGTTTTGCTTTCTTCAAACTTGACAAGGAAGCAAAGCAAATGGGTCTGGCAGTGAACGAGGGCAAGACAAAATATCTCCTGATCTCAAACAAACAATCGTCGCTCTCGCGACTAGGCTCCCACGTCACTGTTGACAGTCATAAGAAGAAGTCGTTGCGAACAGAAGAAACGACCTAAGTAGTGTGTACGCCAGTAAAGAAGAAGGTCCGCTCTGAAAGATTTCCTCAAAGATTGTATCATTGCCTCAGAAAATACTATATGCCAAATTTCGTGAAGATATCTTGTCAGATGAAAAAGTTTTTCATATAAAAAATTTATTTTGACTGTTCAGTTTGTATGACAGCTATATGCTGTAATGACGCCACCTGAAAAATTTCTCTAGATGTTATAGCTTGTGTGGAGCAATAATTCATGTAACATTTCATGAAGATATTATATCAAATAAAAGAGTTCTCATTCAAAGTAACTATCACCAAATATAATACACGTATGACAACGATTTTTCTAGTCCTCGAAACACTTTTCATAAGCACTTTTTGGGTTGACATTTAGTCATCAGCCACATGAAAAGTCATGCGGAGTCAAATCTGGTGAATACGGTGGCTGATCGATGGCATTCAATGCACGAAATGCTATTCAACCATTCAATACGGCCAAATAGAACACGGTATTGACCGTCCGTCCCTCCGGAACAAATTCATGACGCACTAAGCCACGAATATCGAATAGTAATGAGTATTCGTCGGTGACGTTTTTTGGTTTCGTTTCGTGTTTTTGCCCTCCGTTCTGATAACACTGGATCACAAATATGAATTTGTTTTTTGTTCCACGGATGCCACTATCCAATTTATATGTGAAATGGCTCGCTGTCGAGTAAATTTTTTTTTATGGATACGTTTTTGAGATATTTGCAATTTACCGTTATTMRAMMAAAAAAAAAAAAGCTTTCTTCATTTAATCATGTATATCTCACTGACCAGTTGAGCAATCTTACTGCAAATTATAGAAAATAAAAGTGAATAAAATTTCCTAAAAATATTGTCTACTCCATTTTTCCATAGGCCTTATAATTTCTGAGAATTTGATTAATCACTTCGTGGTTTTAAATTTTGTTATGAAAAAATTAAAAAAAAAAAAAATAAACTTTGGATTGGAAAAAATTTTAAAACAATAGATATTTTTTAATTTTTTTTAATTTTATATGAAGTCCTGTTTCTTTATAAATAACTAAGCTGCCAGCGAACAAAACCCATGGATAAATATTAAAGTTGTACATGATCAAATAAATATATCCAAGTCGCGCAAGGTCAATGTATACGAAATGATTAATCAATTTCTCAGAAATTATAAGGCCTATGGAAAATGGAGTAGACAATATTTTTAGGAAATTTCATTCACTTTTATTATTAAAATTATTCGATTTTCGGAATCAGCGAGCGATTCCACATACAAATTGTATAGTGGCGTTCATGGAACATTTTTGCTGTAAACTAGTGTAATTGTTGATTTTTTTTAGAAGTCGAGCTCATAAACTCATGTCTCATCGGCAGTTATTTTACTCTGTCTGGCCATTTCTCTAACACTGGCCTGACGAATTTCGAGAAGCATATACTTAATTTTTTTAATATCTGGGCTTTGTACCACTCGTAGGCTTGCATTTCTGATAAAACTGAATCAGCGTGAGTCTTTTCTAACATTCGCAAGGATTTCGCCACGAAATGTGGTTGGAAATACAAAATTAAAGACAAATTCTTTGTTTAATATTTCTATCCATTGTTAAATCCCAACGCACTACTGAGCTGTACCGACTTTCGCAGCTGCTGTAAACAAACTGTTTGGCTTTATTTTCTATATATTTTTTAGCTATATCATTTAGCCGGCGAATTTAATTACAATTTGCGGGTGCTCGTTTGTCAGAATGTAAGTATGTCTCTGGGTCTCCCTGTTCGAGGCATGACATGATTTTGGTTTTCCATTGCTTGACTCGTTCGACTCTCGTTGGTAATTTTTTCGGGACCTTTTAAGAATCATTTGTATTTTTTGGGACCAATTTAGAACTACTAGGAAATTATTAAGGATTTTTTTTGATTAGTTGGCTCTGAGAACTATTTTTACGGAAAGATTTCTTGAAAAAATATGCATATATACATTGTATAGTTGTCGCCTATAGAAAAAATTGAAATATAGCAAATATTACAAAATAGCTATTAAATTGAAATGTTTAAGAAAATATTAGAAGCAAAGCAAAAAACAAAAAAACAAAAAAAAAACAGAATAGTAAGTATAAAACAGGATTTGATGCATATTAAGATAAAATGGATTTAAGGCGACCATAAACTCCTTAAAACGGCATATTTGCTACAAGCAACATTTAAATTTATGTTTGAAAATTCTAATTCCAACTAAAGTTTCTAACCACTTCTGGCAGAACTAACGTAAAAATTATGCGAAATATTGCATTTAATTCTATAAAAAAACTTTTACTACATACATTAAAATTACCAGACATATATGGTGTTAGTAATTTCCTAGTGGGTTCGCCCATATAAATGGTGCATCTACCGCAGTTACTCATATAAACCATTTTCATTTAACAAACTCCTTGTTGTGATTTGTTTTCATGGTTTTTGAGCGGTTTTTATTACTAACTGTAACGTTCTAACTAATATTTAGATACTTACTGTAAATGTCGCAGTGTTCGCCTTCGTATGGGGTGCCAAAGCAATCGCATGAAATGTCATAATAGTGATTAATACAACGGGAGCCCACAAAACACAAATTGTGTCTGGAATTGCATTTGTCGGAGCAGCCCTCATTGACGTTCTCGTGCTTGGTGGCCACAAGCGGGGCGATGGGCAGCAAATCGGATGCTGCCTTACCCGAACTCAGCACAACATTCCGGATGCAGCCCACAAATGATTCAATGATATACTTGACGCCATGCAGTTTCTCCTCCGATGAAAGACCTGCGGTGCAGTGTGTGTGTGTGTGTTACGTATACGCCAGCGAGCACCACACATAGCCGGTGTTGAGAGAAAGAACGCAGCAGGTTATTACGTTTTTGTGTTTGGTTAGTTGTGGTTACGGCATTGGTTTTTGTTGTTGGTGTTGGTGTTTTACAAAGTTTTGGCCATTTTGATCCAACGTTGTTTTGCGTTTAAAGTTGATTGCATATACATAGTTGTTGTTGTTGTTTTTGTTTTTATCGTTGCGGTTGCGTTTTCCATGTCCATAATGAAGATTAATTAACATGTAAGAGTAAAAAAAATTTTTATAAATAAATTGTTGTACAATTCAGTGAGTTTGAAACACATGAAAGCGTGTGTTTGTGAGTGTATATGTACGTGTATATAAAGTGTGTGTAAGTGTAAATAAATTGGCGTGAGTTCGGCATGCAAATATTAAATTGCACTACAGCGATAAAGTGAAACCCCAGCAATACCAACACTATTGTAAATTTTTTGCTACCAACAAGAGCATTATGTTGTGGTAAATAGAAGAACCCATCGCAACCGTTAAATGCATGATATGAACTCACAACCTATTACATGCTATATGTATGGACCCTCCTAGATTCTTCTCGAGTAAGTAGACTGGAAATAGCTCAGGTGCTAAAATTTTTCTAACTTCATTGAAGGAGAACATAAACAAAATGTAATAAAAGGGTAAAATATACTAGAGAAATCAACGGTTCGAAATTTTGGTATTGGTATAAGTTGAGTACTTTCTGAGATATGGTTTTTGGTCCATAAGTGGGCGACGCCACGCCCGTTTTCAATTTTTAAAGAAAGCCTGGGTGATGCTTCTTTCTGATATTTCTTCCGTAAAATTTAATGGACTCTTAACGCACTTTTAGTGATTTTCAACATAACCTTTGTATGGGAGGTGGGCGTGGTTATTATCCTATTTCTTCCATTTCTGAATTGTATATGGAAATACCTGAATGAAACAACCCTGTAGAGTTTGGTTGACATAGCTATAGCAGTTTCCGAGATATGTATAAAAAACTCAGTAGGGGCGGGGCCACGCCCACTTTTCCAAAAAAATTACGTCCAAATCTGCCCCTCCCTAATGCGATCCTTTGTGCCAAATTTCAAAATCTTTATCTTTATTTATGGCTTAGTTATGTCACTTTATAGGTTTTCGGTTTCCGCCATTTTGTAGGCGTGGCAGTGGGTCGATTTTGCCCATCTTCGAACTTAACCTTCTTATGGAGCCAAGAAATATGTGTACCAAGTTTCATCATGATATCTCAATTTTTACTCAAGTTACAGCTTGCAGGGACGGACAGACGGACGGACAGACGGACAGACAGACATCCGGTTTTCAACTCTACTCATCACCCTGATCACTTTGGTATATATAACCCTATATCTGACTCTTTTAGTTTTAGGACTTACAAACAACCGTTATGTGAATAAAACTATAATGCTCTCTTTAGCAACTTTGTTGCGAGAGTATAAAAATCCTGCAGAGAATACATCCAAGAACCAGAAAGTGAATAGGGGAACTTTTAATTCAAAATGGAAGCCATAAAAGAATACGACAGGTCTGGACAGCAGATTGAAGGAGAATTGCGGACAACACGATCTGGACAGGCCTACTGAATGCAACCATGAAGAGACGGAACGATTGCCGACGAACGAGAACAAACATTTGCAAGTCGTATGTAATAAAGGGTAGACGTAATAGTTGAATGACATAGCTGACACCTAAAATATATTTTTATATAAAACTATGCTTTAACGAAAAAAATACTCTGAGCTAATACTATAAAGCTAATGAAGAAATAGTTATATTCTCAACAGGGCTAAGAATATCTCGTGTTGCGGGTAGGATGCACTCTTAATTCTAATCTCAGAGTTGCAAATAATGCATTAAAAATGACACTACTCAATAAATATGAAGAAAAAAGTTCTGTGGGATTTTTAAGGTGTTCTTAATTTGACTACGAGTTCAAATTTTTTTATGACGTACAGCTACTTTTGTCAGAATAGCTCTGATTCGTTCGGACAATAAACAATATTTCTATACTGGTTATTTACAATTTTGCATAGCTCTCTTCTGCGCTATATCGATATAGCTATGTACATATGTATGAAATAACAATTATGGTCTATTGTAGCTAAAAAATGATGTATCAAAACGCTAAATACTCACCTCCGACCAGCACCACAGACGGCAGATTCGTCGACACTCCATAGTTGGTGTCGTGGTTCAAACCCTTCAGGTAAACTTCCTCTTGACTGTTGTCAACGCGTGCAATCAATCTTGCGCCATGGACATCGATGCGTACCTACAATGATCGATGATGGACAGCAAAGAAGAAGCATTAGTTTGCTGAATGACCTGAGACAATCCAAGCACGCACACACACACACTCATTCAAACTCTTGGCACCACTTTTTACTGCAGTTAGGAGACCTCTCTACTGAATGCTTGGCTCAGCCGCATATGGGTACGCAAATACATATATGAAATTGAAATTTCTAAGATAAATGGAATCGACTGACATAGAAAGAAATTGATTTGTGGTTAAGAGGATGCATCAAAAAGGGTTAAACCTGAATAGAATGAGGTTGTATTAATTATTTCATTTCAGATTTCTGAAACTGCGTAGACAACTTGCAAGTGCTGCTTTTGCTACGGCATGCAGAGGTTAGGAATCAGTAAAAATTGAAACTTACGGTTGTTAAAAATTACTTTTCTCTTTGTAAACACTCAAACAGTGATTTGGGAAGGTACTTTTCGATGTTGGCATCAAACCGAACCCAAAGGAGAAGGGTGTCAGATGTGCAGAGTTAGCAGGGTATGCAAAGAGCTGGCTAGTGTCATGTGGGGACTCATCAGGTCATACAATATTCAGAACGAAGCTGCACAAAGGTCACTCTCGTTTTTCGCGGTAACTCGAGACCGTCTTCTTTAATTGGTGGCATTTTGACTCCAATTATGCGACTTACTGAGAAGGAGTCGGTGAAGGTTTTAATGGTTCCACGGTGAATGGCAGTCAGGACTTGCTGGAAGCTAGTTGCGTCCGACGACTGGTCGGCGTATTGTTTGATATCGTTGACATAATTGAGGAATAACCTCTTCGTACCCCTAGGAGGGATGATTTCTCTGAAAGAATTCATTATGCCCCTTAACTGGAAGCAGACTAGCTCCACTATGGGAGGCATCTTCTCGTAGTCTGGAGTGCTGTGTTCTGACAAGTTTGTGGTCTCCTCGCCTGTCGTGGTTAAGGACCGGCCGGCCAATTACCTTATAAGTAGCCAACAACGTTTCTCTTTTTGGAATTTGTTGTGGCTCTGTACTTTGGCGATAGTGCAATGAAGGAGCAGAGACTGTCGAAAGTCACTCCTAAAATGCCAATAACTGCAATATTAAGGATCGTGTCACTCGGCATGATTTGCTGTCTGAGGTAATCGTGCAATCTCCGAAGTAATTGCTGGCAAACAAGTTGACCGATCAAAATACAGTTCTTCTATGTATATGTGAAAGGTGTTATGATTTCGCTGCAACCGAAATTAATTTCTTGCTTGTTTTGAAACTAATTTTGGAATACTAAGCGTCACAATTCCTTCAATCCATTTTCAAATTTTAACAGTTTTAAATTGAAAGTACTTTCAGTTTGCAATGTCTGACGCCTGCTTAAGTGCATTTTGCGGTAGAATCCGCATCAACGTAAGTGGGTAATGCGCACACATGCACACAAACACACACATACATGTCTTTTGTTTTAGATTCACAACTGTGAATGATTGAACTCCCATCAATGATAGATAAATTCCTAAATTGCATTCATTTGTATTTGATTTTCTTCGCACACTGCAAAAGCAGGTTTAGAGAACAATAAAAAGATTGGAAGCAAAATTAAAATAAACAAAAAAAAAAAAATAAACAAAAATGAATGCAACAAGAAAATGCATTCAACGGGAGCGTTATTAATGACTATCATCGGCATTTTTCAAGAGTTCACCGAGTAGAACTTGATGAAAGCTATACTCATAAATTCTGCGACCTTTATGTGATTGGATATGAGGGAATGAGTAAATATGTATGTATGTATGTATATTTGCTCGACGTTAAGCAATGTTGTTGCCACACATTTGGTTGATCGTACGAGACTGCAGTGTTTTTGTCGCTTTCAACAATCAATGCCAAAATGTGTGATTGATAAGTGGGGGACAGCAGCAAGCGGAGGACTGTGATGCTTTTGCGAGAGATAGTGATTTGAGTACTCGGAGAATAAGAGAAATATGTGTGAACTACTTGTAGTACATATGAATTTGTAAGACACTGGATTTAAGCATAACCGCAGACCTCTATATATATATATAGTCCATTGTTTTCGTGCATTAAGCTCATTTTCGCAGAATGTTGAGTTCAAGTTTACTTGGTTGGTTGGAGGCACAGGATCGTCAAACCGTAGGCGGCGCCACTTTGGACATCACTAGGCCGATTGTGCTACCGCGTGCATTACGAACTTGTCTAATGGCCGCACTTGAAGTCATGCTTGAGCACAACTTCATCTAATAATCGGTCAGGCAGCCAAACAAACACTGCTACAAATGACAGCAGAAGGGTATGGCAGAGATAAGGTAACCTGGTCCCAGCGGATGAAAGATTTAAGTGGTGTAAGACTATTGGCCCTTCTGCCAAAGATCAGCATTACCAAAAGGTGAATTTCACCAAAAGGTCTTGGCAGAAAAGCTGAAATGAATGATTCCACTCTCGAGCTACTGCTTGGGAATAGTACAATTAAGTGGTACACTGTTGGCTCGAAAACGTTGGAGAGAATCATTGCAGGCGTCACAGGATCACGCACCAAACTCTCCATACCTATGGAAAGTTTTTAGGCAGAAGTTTTTGGAATATGTCGGTGTATAGAGATAAACTTTAAGTAATAGACATTCCTCGTTTATCAATCAAACAATCAATGTCCAGTCTTATCTGGCAGAGGGCTTGATATTCACAATGATAATGTTTCAGCTTCTCATCATATTTCGCACCTGCTCTGCTTTCCGCTGGCTCCACTTTTCCGATTTTCTGATTTTTTGAAGATGGAATCTTAAGGGTAGGTGCCTAGGAATGACCCCTATACTACTTAATACTAAGTTCCTTATTTTATAGAAGTAGGAGGTTATTGGACTGCCTACCATCAACACTACCTTAAAGTAACTTTGTGGTATGAATTGTGTTGCCCCTCTTGGTTTCATTGCCTCAAACAAGCTGAATGGTTTGGATCAAGTTAGGGGTATCGTGCTTCCAGCTGTGCATGAGCGGGACAACTCGTCTACCTTTTCGTATGGTATTCGGTATTATGACTGGATACTCAGATGAGTTACATGCTAAGAGTCAAGTTATTGCTTTTTTGCAGAATCTATTAAAGTTAGACTTGGTAATGGCGCTATGAAGAGCCTTAAGTGATGCTGTCGACTGGAAGGTTTATGGACTTGCTGGTTAGAGCAAAAGTCCAACTTTTGTCTGCCAACTATTTCGGAATGCAAGACGGAATTGTAGTCATCCGCCTTTCGGAATCCGTTGGAACTATCCAGAACTCCAGATCCATTCTTTTCTACTGGGAGTAGAGATCGAGTTCATACCATATCCCTAGTGACGTCGACTCCAATGACTTAAGCATTGCATCATACTTAACTTGAAAATGTATTGGACGGAAGTGGAGGATACACTCGAAAGCCATGCATTTTCCATTGCGACCGTAATTCTCAGCAAGCAAGTCCGTTACACCTAATCCAGTGGTGTAATGCGGCACTTTTTAAATACTGCCTTTCACCACAACGCACCATAAGTTAGTATGGGATGGATGATACTTGTACAGACAAGCTTTCGTCCCATTTGGGGTCGTAAACCCCACTAAGGTTACTAAGTTCAATTAGAGTTATAAAAAAAAAATATGTATCTGCACGCACATTTATGACTTTATCAGCAAGAAAAGTTTTAAAGAAAGCTACTCCAATATGTACATTAAATATGATGTCATATAAATAGTAGATTTATATAATATATATGTATAATAATTTTACCATCACACTGTGCCATTCGTCACGATTGAGTCCTTCGCCCACGGTAACGCTTGTCGAGTGTTTCCCAAACACGTGCACAACCTTCAGTTGCCCTTTTTCCACAATCACATATAGCGCATATGGGTCTAAGTTAATACGATCCGGATTTTTTACGTTATGATAGACGAGTAGACCGTGTGGTAGACGCGTACGAAATTGAAATGAGATCTCTCGGCAAAGTCTAAAAATAGATGCAAATTATAACTTATATATTTGCTTTATAAAACATTACTCAACAATATAAATAAGGTTAAAAAGCTCAATTTCATCTCGCTGACTATACTGGGACTATACATTCAGTACGCATTGGGTACAGAAGCTGCAGGAAGCTATTTTCTTAAACTGTAAGCGTTATAAAGAAGTCGCAAGAATCGAATAACAAATCATGATAAAATGGCTATTTTCGACGCTTTGTATGATCCTAGATCTGGAGATTCACAAAGAGCTAATGTTGGATCTCTTGTATCGATAAAGCGCCTAGTATTCATCACAGATTTAAGGGCTTTGACTTTGCAACCAAAAGTACACGCAAAAATGTACAATGCGTGGTTAAAATAAGGGATATTCTCCAACCCGTAGAAAGTGCAGCGATTGGTTCTACTTCCTAAACCAAAAAATCCGCCAGAGGAACTTTCATCATATCGATCTCTGTGGAGGTTAGACACATTTGGCAAAGTGTACAAAAGCATAGTAAGAAACTGCTTGGAGTTAGAAATCAGAAAGATAGTACGGCTTAATGAAAAAGTGGTCCATCATTGACGCATTAAGGTGATGGCAAGTGATGGAAAGGCGGAACAAAAAGTATTGCGCGTTGATCACTCTGGATATGAAAAATGTTTTCAACCCAGCATAGTGGTCAAAGATAATCAAGGCTCTGTATGATATACGTGGTCCTCAATATTTTATGAAAATTGTCATGAGGTATTTTGTAAACAGGCGGTTATTATTCGATACTGACCAAGACATCAAGAGAGTTTTAGAATCCTTTATATGAAACTAATTGCATATGCGAATCAACTTATTGTGGTAGCAGTGGCTAAACACCTAGATTTAGCCATCTAATATGCCTGGATATACAAGACTAAGAAGGATCTGAATGAATATTCTTCGGAGACTGCTCAAAACTGACAGTTTTTCATTTTGCGAATGTCATTTTCTTCCCTAGAAACCGCGTATTGGTCAGAACGTACAAACTGAACGATCGGAATCAAGTGCTTGTAACAAAAATTTTTTCGTTCGATGAATTATCTTCAGAAAACGGACATATTGAACAAGGCAACGGAGCAGTCTCCGAAGAATATTCATTCAAATCGATTGACTATGATATAGGCATACCAACTGACCGATCAAAATAAAGTTTTTAAGATGTCTTTTGTAATGTAGAGGGTATTATAGCTACATTCTGAGCAAATGAATTTGAGTTTTTTCTTGTTCTTGAACTCAATACTGCATAGTATATATGTATGTAGATTTGAATATTAATATAATATGTGGAAAGAGCCAGTGTTAAAGTCGGTATCGACTTTCGATTTACCCGGTATGTAAACTTTTTCAATACCGAAGTTGACACTGAAATGTGATGTTACTTCCTAAGTTAATTTAGGAATGACTTTAGTAAATAGTCAGATCTGATCAAGCTTTATAAAACCAGACAATAATATAACAGAATAATAAATATAATTCTATAATATAATAATTTTTATATTTTTTGTTTGAACGAAATTTACTATGGGGTTTGAGTAAATACTTATTAATCTTCGCAGTTCGCAAACATATGTTGTACACAGGAGAGGCTAAAATTCATGATTAGTTGTGCAAACGCTAGCTGATTGCTGATTGATTGCCAGCTGGTTTTTGCATTTGAGTAAATAAAATGTATTTGGAATACTTGAATGAGATTTGTGTGCGAGTGTTTCGAAGCCAATTTCAAAGCTCTCAAGCACACGCTGCACAAGGTCCATCACAATGCAGCGCAAGCAATCAAGGAACTCATGCTGTAATCACTCATTATGAATGCTCTTGGAAGCAGCCTGGTCTGCCATTTAAAGTTGTAGCCTGTAGCCTGCCGCTTGCCTCAAATCCATAAGAACCAACAGCAATTTATAATATTTGCAGCTCGATTCATTTGCATGTGCGCATCCTTGCACATAGATATGTTCATATGTAGATACTGCATTTATATCTTATTCGTATTGCTGATATACGTATGTATACATTTATACATTCTGAATTCAACTGTTATGTATGAACGTTTTACTTAAATAATTTACGTTAGGTTAGGTCGATTGCCTCATCATAACACGTGTGGCATGGGATAGATTCGAGTGTTGAAGAGGATAGCGAGACGCCTATGCAAACAAACCAAGAGAGAGGCCGAAAAGCGTGAGTACGTGCTCGACAAGGTGGCCGACAGGGGTAATGCTCGAAAATTCTACGCAAAAATGCCGCGACTAACAAAAGGTTTCAAGACCGGGGCATACTTTAGTAGAATCATCAAAGATGATCAAGTGACTGATGTCCAGAGAATACTGAAATTATAGAGGCAAGACTACTCCTACCTGATGAATGGTAGTGAAAGCATTAGACCAGGAGATGATGAACCCGATTTCTCAACAGATGACGATGGAGTAGACGTTTCATTACCCGACCATAAAGAAGTTCGAATAGCAATTGACTGTCTGAAGAACAACAAAGCGTCGGGAGTCGATGGATTGCCGGCCGAGCTATTCAAATATGAATATGGTCGGATGAAAGGCCGGTCTGTTATGATACCCAAAACTCGTAAATAAAAGATAGACGTTTTGATTTGGTCAAAAATTTATTGAAACGGCTGAAAATTGCAAGATATGTTTCCTTATTCGGAGAAGATAAGACCGTCGAGATGTTTCAACGTCAGTGTAGCTGGAAAATGGAAAAGAAAGTGCGATTTTGGCAAAATAAATTATGCCGAGGTCAAGTAGTTCAGAAATCTTCTGTTTCGCCGTCGCACCGGAACAAGTCTGATTATGAAGTAGCTAATGATACTTCTAGTGAGGATAGGAACCTCTTGATTAGTTTTGAGCCCACAGTTAGCGAGCTCAGCGGTACTGTTTTTGGAACGAATGCTCACCTCCTTGAAAGAGGCTGCACTTTAGAGGAGTACCACTACTTTCAGAAAAAAATTACAGTGGTCCAGTTTCGAAAATCGTTTACTATGCTGGCATTGTTGTTAAATGCCTTTTCTAACAAAACAAAAAAANAAAAAAAAAAAAAAAAAAAAAAAAAAAAAAAAAAAAAAAAAAAAAACTTCCAACATTTTTTTCAATAAATATTCTATAAAATTTCATATACATTTTTTGCTACGCCAAACTTACCTTAATTGAAATGTTTGTATAATGTCACCGTCCATTTGGATGAATGTGTTATTCTTGGCAAAGACGAATGTTTTCTCCTGACCCGTTTCGGCAAACGTTAGCTCTGGGCCACGCTGATCGAAAGGCACAGGGCTGGAGTCCGAAGCATCGCCGCCGCCATACACAGGTCCCACAGTGTTGGATGACAACTGCTGTGTTGACTCGGTGGTGCTGGGTTCACTGGTGGTGGAACGCAGAAAAGGAGGCAATGTGTCTACAACATGAAGAAAAAATAAAAATTAATTAATTCGGTTGTTTTTTAATAAAAATGTTTCCTTCGATTTTTTTTTTTGTTTGTTTTTTACTTACGCGGTCCTCCAATGCAATGATACAAGCACTCGGCCTCTGTGTTGAAACGATTTTGCGGATTGCCATCACAGCCGCCCCAAATGAAGGTGGTGCACTCGTTGGAGAGCGGCTCGTAACGCCATTTGTAAATGTATTGCTTGCAAGGACCCGGATCACCTGGCCCAGTGCACTTTTCGTACAACTTCTCCCTCGGCAATACGCTAATGTTGCTGCTGTTGCCACTGCCGCCGCCAGGTACACCGATGCCGACCGCGCTTGTGCCAGCTGCACTAAGCAAATCGATATTGTTGCCGCTCGTGCCGACGGCTAGGCCGCCGCTACCGCTGCTGCTTATAGAGTTGCCGCTAACAGTGACGTTGCTCGCAATATTGCTGCCACTATTTATGCTCACATTGGGATTTCCTACGGCATTGTTGTTGCTATTGCTATTTATATTACTATTGCTAACGGCACTGTTGCCACTAACATTGTTGTTGCTGCTAGTGGAGCTTAATCCAGCACCACTTTGTGCGGCAAGCGTATTGGATGCGGCGGGTAGCGCCGAGCAGATTAGGAACGCCTGCGTGAGGAGTAAAAGCAATAGGAGATAATCATGGTGCCGCCGCGCCATCACTATGTTGGACCGCATTGTGCTGAGTTTATTTGCTGAAAGGGTGAAAACTCATTAATAACATCACTGAATAGGGAAATGCCGAGCTAATGAAGGAAAACATACAAACTATTGATGTTTCTGCAAATTTCAAATTTCTCACATAACATGCCATCTTAAACTTAATTAATTAATGATTACTGTAAAGAACAATCCACAACAATTGGTTGTTGAATTGGAGTACAATTTTTAATTCAACTAACTATAGCAGGGCTATCCTCAACTTGAATCCAATCTATTGAGTTGTGTGTATTAAAATCATTTGGAGTACGAATTGATGAGTACCAGATGTCTGTCTGTCCGTTCGTCCGCCATAAGTTCTGATCCAATTTAGCTATATCGATCTGTCTGTTCATCGGTCCTTCAGTTTTAGAGTTTTTAGATGTCGATCTGAAACTTTAGGCATCGTTTTCTTCCATAGAAGCTGCTCATTTGTCGGAAACGCCGATATCTACACACTATTAGCATATAGCAGCCAAACAAACTTAATGCTCGGAAGAAGGGTAGAGTAACTTTGATTAAGAGGCTCTATTCTTCAACCGGACATATTGAAGTACTTGGTACTTATCCATCGACTATCTTATAGTACTACTTATCGTACAGAAGCAATTGAGAAGGGGGGAAGCTTTCACCACAAATGAATGGCACTCATGCCATTCTTGACGTTGCACCTGGTAGGTGCTTGGCGGCGAATGCTGCTATAAGACTTAGAGAAGCTGGGTATATGAGAGGGCCCGGTCAGAAATTTTCAATTGATTCGATTGCATTCCTCCGCATCTACATCACTGAAATGCAGAACCTGCTCCTGGCGGTTTCTTTTAAGCTCAAATACCTGTGAGGGGGTTTTATTCGGGGCGAAGGCATTGATGAGCTTTACACGGATGGTTAAGAGGTAGACTAGGTGATGGAGTCTTTAGTCGGGAGCTCTCCATCAACACTAGTTTAAGACTATCAGAACAGCGTATTTTAAGCGGAGATGAATGCCTTTAAGGCAGCAGTAGATATTCTGTTCCGAAGTGTAACTTCCTTTAGAAAGGTGTGCATTCATTCTGATAGCCGAGCGGCTATACTAGCTTCGCGCTTGCTAACTGTGTATGGGTACCCGTTCAAAGCGGAATCGCCGGAATCGCCGGAAGCTGCAAAGCTGATGAGCTTGTTAGGAAAAGCATCCTTTTCTCAAATTCAAATGGAAACGAGTTGATTTTATGATGTCTTCTAGTGTCTGCCTTTGATCCTTTGGTTCGTCAGGGAGCTCAGCAAGCGCTGCTAAAAATCAGATATAACCGCCACAATTGTAGGTATTATTTCTTAAAAAGAATGCCGGTGAGAACGTAGCCATTAATGGTGACCATCGTGCCATAAACCGTAATTTCACGTTTTCGGCTGGTCGATTAGCCACTGTGTGGTGTCACACCGTAAAACTTTTTCCTGTGATGTTCTTTGAACACGTGTCATTCGCCAGTTAACAGTCGAAATACCATCTGAGACATAACCGGGGTCAACAATTGAAAGCGATACTTTTTAAGAGATAAATGCCAAAGAATGTTCCTTCGAATAATAATAAACATTCCCCATTCAATTTGAAGTTCTTTGTTTTTTCTTTGAAAAAGTAGGGAACTTCGAAATGGATCACCCTTTATATATCTTTATTGCTATAGCAATTTAATATTTGTGCTCAAGTATATAATATATCTTAGCGCTAAGGTTTCTTAGTTTTCTGAAATCATCATTAAAATGATGCAGTGAGCTATTAAAGCGCGGTCGTCACTCACGCGTGTAGAGTTTACGTGAGGGAATGACTGCACTTAGACGCTGATTCGCAACTCGTTTTGATGTTACATGGTGCAGGCATGACACTAATGAGACAATATATAAGTTATCGACTTGTATTGTACAAGTCTAAAAAAAAAGATTTTTTTGTTGGTCGCAAGACCTTTATTGAATCACCAAAACATTAATACTAATATTAATTCTACTTATTCTCTCTTAAATATACCCTATTTCTACCTGTGTCAGCAATTGGTGTTGGTCGGCGCATGCCGGATGTTGTTGCAAGTGTT